>NW_015642062.1:67631-75083 GCF_001515625.1 Sinocyclocheilus rhinocerous | reverse complement strand
CAGCAGGGGGTGCTCACCCTGTGGTCTGCGTGGGTCCTAACGCCCCAGTACAGTGATGGGGACACTATACTGTACTACACTATAAAGCGCTATATAAATGCATCATTCATTCATTCATTCATTCATTGTAGCGTTCAGAAATGTAGTCTAAGAATAATAATAAAAAGCTTAAGTAGCAGATCAGTAGTTTACCTAATTATAGGACAATTGATAGACAGAACAAACCATACAGAACGATAAAACAATGACAGACAGAATGACAGACAGAACGAAGGTTAGAACAATGATAGAACGGACGGACAGATAGACAGATAGACAGGTAGGTCAGACTGTAACAGACGCTCCAGTAAAGCTAGCTGGTCTAAAGCGCTCGTCTCCTGAGGTGCGTACACCTGTCAGTACACGGCGTGATTTTTGCTGCCGTACGATGTCGTACACGACTTATTTCCCATCCGGAGGAATTGTTGATGTTCGCATCGTTTGAGATGCATTTACGAGCCTCACGAGCGCATCACGAGCTCCAGATCATTTTTAAACATGTCAAAAAATTTCGGGAGCTGTCGGCTTGCATTCGTGAGGTGTGTGCAGTTGATCGAGCCGATTTGTCGATCTATCTGAAGATGACCAATCAGGAGCTGACGAAAACTACAGAAGAAAGACGAAAAGAAAGATTTGAACTTTTTCTATTTTTATCTTTATTTTTTATTAATGCTCAAAAACAGTATACAAACAGTAATACAACCATCAACAAATAAAAATGATAGACAATGACAACGAAATAAAAGGAAAATAAATAAATAAAAGAAAAGGAGTGTTTAATACATTACAAACTGAAAAAAAAAACAATTTGAGACTTACATGTCATTAACGATAGGAAAAGAGTTACAAACAGATACATTTTCAGATAAAAATGCTACATTGATCAATTAGTTTGTGTCAGGATTGATAATTAGTCACACAGAAATAAAGTGGCATTTACCGTTATTTCACAAAAGAAAGACACACATAGCCTATTATTCAGTCGCGTCTGTTTCTGTTTATTTGTAGTCACAGACAGTTTAGGTCTACATCACATTTAGAATGAATGATCATTTCTTATCATTTACGATCAAAAATAGGAACATGAGTAGCTTTAGCACTCTCTCCAGTCCCAATACATTGCTATATTTTCAGTCAGAAAAACAGAGGGAGCTCCCGAACAATAACTAGGTTAATGATTTATGACATACGCAGAGCTAAATATGAACATCAGGTATAAAGAGGAGACTTATTGACTTACTGATTTTTTCAGGCGGTCGTATTTACTATGTTTACCATGGTAATGCGTGCATAGGCTTTTGCATCGCATATTACTGCTTTGTTCATCATAATCTACATCGGATCTCAAACAGAAGTTATTTCAAACACTCGCTGCAGTCTGAAAGTGAGTTTTGAGCTAAAATTATTTTACAAGTCTTTAATGTTTATGTTAGCTGGTAACCATGGTACCATGACAGGGTCGTCCGAGATGATAATTTACAGCGGATCGCTCAGGACCTTCAGGTATCAGGTGAGATGTAGCACGAATAGGTACTTATTGTTAGCTATAGCTATTCCTAGCTATATTATAATTCACACACGGGGTGACCAGACGTCCCGGTTTCCTGGTGCTGAAAGATCCTGTATGTGTAGCAAACACTTACGTCTCGTATCAATATTATGCAGTTATGAGAGAGAGAGAGAGAGAGAGAGAGAGAGAGAGCGTTTTATTTAAATGTAGCTACTACATAACGGCTATATGATACACTGCCCTTTTCTCAACTCAATTCAATACGTCATTACATCAGGGAACTTCACGCGATTGCTTCAGAATTCGGCAGGTCTTAAAATCGTGTCGTATATCACTGCATCCGTACGATTTTCAGATAAACTCATTTGTATCGTGTGCGTGGACATACGATCTTCCAACTGTTTACGCCCAGCTTTAGGGATGCATTGATCTGATACTCAGTATCAGTATCCGCTCCGATACTGACATTTTCTGCCGGATCGGGTATCTGTCAGACGAGACCGATCCAAATCCGATATTGTGTGTATACTTTTCTGTGTTATTGTTAAGGTCCTTGCACACGGAGTCCGAAATTTTCGTATGCGTTTTTTCAGTTTTTCGCATTCGTCATCCTTTCCTATCAAAATGCTTGCTACGGATGCGAAAACGCAAAAAATCGAACCTGGTCCGATTTCTTTATGACGGACGAAAGTTTCGGAGGCAGTGTGTAAACATGTTTGACACAACATGAGGTGGTTGTATTTATTTTTTAACGTGCGAAAATTTTGGACGAGAAATTCAGACTCCGTGTGCAAAGACCTTTAAGGCCCACAAAAGGCACAAAATCATTATAAAGCACCATAACGTTTTCGTGCACTATATTTCAAGTGTTCTGAAGCCGTTCCATAGTTTAATTTAAGGTACAGATGAATATTTAAGTCAAGTTCACAAAAATCTTCTCTCCACTGCGGCTGTCTGTCATCCTCCATTCAGCATTCAAACGGCGTGTCGCGTTCGGTTACGACAGTCTCCGAGAGCTCAAAGTAACTTAAGTTTAAAACTGTTAAAAGAAAAGGCTCAATAAACTATCGCACAGATATAATATACTATGCATCAATATCTCTTCTCTTTGAGCTTTGAACTCTTCTATGCGGAGTGCTATGACTCCGTGCTGCTTCAAGCGCATCATTCAAGTGCTTTGTGCCGCTCTGTATTAGAGCCTTTCGTGCAATGAAAGATTATTTCAAGTGTTTCTTGTTCTGTCCTATGATAGGACAGAACAAGAAAGGCTATCAATAATCCAATGTATAGCACAGCAATGGAGGCAGCAACATATAGATTGGACTCCTATATCACATGTTGCTGCCTTTATTACTGTGCTATTCATTTAAAAGAAATGCCTTTTAATTTTATAGTATATATTTATATATAAATATATTTACTTGTTTTCATTAATGTATTTTACAACAATACAAAGAGCAATGTGTAACATTTTACCAGATTTAGCCCTACACTTATTCGCTTTTATTTGTTTGTCATGGTGCCTACTGTGAGGAGCGAGGAAAGCGGAGACGAAGGAGAATTCCAATAGAACAGTCTTTAATAATCCAAACATAGGGCAGACAGGAACACACGTAGCACATCACAAAGTTCAAGACCCAACAAGGAAACATGGGGCAGACTATACTATAAATACTAAACTTAACGAGGGATAATTAACGAACACAGGTGAATCAAATGAAGCAATAAACAAGGGAGAAAACTAGGTCGTGGAGCACATGGGGAGAAAAGCACACACACAGACAGGTCCATATCCCTGACATATCGCCCCCTTCCGGAAGGCGCGTCCTCGCGCTGCAAGAACAACAAAGGGAGGGTCGGGTGGGAACTTAGGAGGAGGCTCGGGTGGTGGACAGACACCCAGGAGGAGGACAGCCAACAGAGTCCAGTTTGTAGGTTGAGTCTTCTGTTCCGATGCCTACTGTGAGGAGTGAGGAACGAGGAGACGAGGGAGAATTCCAAGAGAACAGTCTTTAATAATCCAAACATAGGGCAGACAGGAACACACATAGCACATCACAACGTTCAAGACCCGACAAGGAAACATGGGGCAGACTACACTATAAATACTAAACTTAACAAGGGGATAATTAACGAACACAGGTGAATCAAATGAAGCAATAGACAAGGGAGAAAACTAGGTCACGGAGCACATGGGGAGAAAAACACACAGACAGGTCCATATCCCTGACATTGTTGTTCCCCACTAAATAATGCTATTTCTCTAAATGATTAGATTTTATAAAATTACTTTGCACTCATGATTTTTCTAGAATAACTTTTGCTCTCCAGCTCAGTCCGGTGGTGTCAGGGAGGTCGACAGGGTGGGGGGTAATTTGCCCCGATCCAGAACAGTGAGTTCAGTGCAGCATCATCGGACGCCGTTAAAATGGCGAGCTGGATGAAATCAACCGCATACTCCAAGAGGGGAAGGTCCTTGCGGGCTAGGGAGGTGAACATTGAGGCGAGGGGATCCATGGGGAAAACAGAGAACAAAACACTGAACAAAACGCGGAAAACAAACGGAGGGGTAAACGCAAATAAAGTTTTTGTAGGTTGAGTCTTCTGTTCCGATGCCTACTGTGAGGAGTGAGGAACGAGGAGACGAGGGAGAATTCCAAGAGAACAGTCTTTAATAATCCAAACATAGGGCAGACAGGAACACACATAGCACATCACAACGTTCAAGACCCGACAAGGAAACATGGGGCAGACTACACTATAAATACTAAACTTAACAAGGGGATAATTAACGAACACAGGTGAATCAAATGAAGCAATAGACAAGGGAGAAAACTAGGTCACGGAGCACATGGGGAGAAAAACAAACACACAGACAGGTCCATATCCCTGACATTGTTGTTCCCCACTAAATCATGTTATTTCTCTAAATGTTTAGATTTTATAAAATTACTTTGCACTCATGATTTTTCTCGAATTACTTTTGCTGCTGAATTATCCACTAATCTAGTTTATAATAGTATTTTTTATCATAGATTATGATTATGTATTTTTCCATTTGTAATTTTTCATTAAAATGAAGTAGTCTGTATTTAGTAGATTGTGTTTAACACACAAAAGAGTGACGATCAGATCAACCCACAGAAGTATAGAAATTCTACACTGATTGAAAAAAACTGCGCTGGCATCGGATCGGTCTTCATGGAACATTATCTTTACTTAATATCCTAATGATTTTGGCATAAAAGAAAAATGGATAATTTTGACCCATACAATGTATTGTTGGCTATTGCTACAAATATACCCCAGCGACTTAAGACTGCTTTTGTGCTGCAGGGTATATTATATATTATATTATATTATATTTATATTATGTATATATATATATATATATACACACACATTTTTAAGATATTTTCTTTATTATACTTATATTTCTTTAATTTTATTTATTATATAAAATATATAATAAAATATGCTTTTATAAGCACAAGATTTTGAGGTAGACAAAAAAAAAGTTCAAAAAATATATTTATGAATTTAAGTCATTTTCTGTCATGTAGATTCATCTCCATGACAGCTCCAGTTATGGGTTCCTTGTTTTATGTTTATTGCACATCAATAGTTTAACCATTTCAGTCCAATCTCAATCAACACAGATACTATTCAGAGAACTATTCACCAAAAGAAACACAAGTATCGGTATGATCTAATCTAAACCAAGTTATCCAAGTAAAGATTGGCTCATGCTTGCCTGGTCCACATGCATGAGAAATAAGACATTATAATGGCCACAAAACGATTCTCTGCAGCTCACTGTCCTCATAAACCTGAATCTAACGGGGAATCCTGGTCAGAAATGTTCTTTAAAGCTTGTGAAAGCCATGTAAAGTGCAGCCTGTCCTGATTTTCTCCATACTGTGGCATTGTGAGATGAAGCTTCAGGAAACAGATCCCACCGTACGTCTGGCTTGTCATTTATCAGGATTTCTCCATTGGATTGAATCTCAACGAGGGAGCGAATGGGATAAATACTTTATTTATGTAAATCCACAATGATGAATTACATAAGCGACTTCTGCTCGCTGGCCTCATTCACTCCATCACGCCAGGAATTACCAACTCACTGCTCTTTCACTGCTACTTTCTACCAAGACATTGACTTTATAATTGATTTCAAGGAGCATTTCAACCAAATAAAAACTGTTGTCCATTTATGTCAAATATAGCAACTACTTTTTTCATCTGTCATTTCTCCAACTAGTTTACTAACAGTTTTTGTCATGAAAACAACCAAATCGAGTGGTAATGGCAAGGGGATGTTGTTTCTTATTGAGAATTATTCTTATTTGCACAAACAGTAGATCAAGATGCTTGCAACAATAAGGTCATGGTTCGATTCATAGGAAATGCATGAACTGATTTCCAAATTTCACTTTGGATACAAGCATTTGCAAAATATAAAGTGTTTTATTTCAGGTAGTTGCCAATGCAGCATTTCTAATAAAAGCTAAATTACTAATATTTAATTTAAAAAAAGATTAAAAATATATATATATATTTTATTTATTATTTTATTTCATTATTACATTATTTGTTTAATAATACATTGTTTTATTTAATGTATTTCTAATTAAATCAAACAATTAAATTTATTATTAAATAACAATAGTTTTTCAAATATATTTATTATTTTTTATTATTATTATTATTACATTATTTATTAATAATAATAAAACAAAACAATAAATTGTTTTTGTAAATTTTATATATAAATTTGTTGTTAAAATAACACTGTTCTGAACAGTAATAATCAAACAGAATTGCCAAAATTACTATGACTATAAATTACATTTCCATAAAATAAGTTGCACTGGGTCAAAATTGCATTGTTGGGAGAGGAAAAAAACTGATTTTCATCAGCATATAAGTCATGTTTTACTATTAAATTCAGAAATAATGTAAAATACCAATAAATAAAACATTATAAACACTATAACGATGTATTTTAGCTCCCTAAAGTCACAACAAATTCCAAATCTGTGGCTTTGAACATGTTTTGCATACTTGATGTTAACTGCATTATAAAAGACGCTTTCAAATATGTGTCACAGCACGTTTCAGATGATAAAAAACACAATTATACTCTGGAAAATCTGGTACTGTATTATAAAGTGCCTCTGCAGAAACCTCAGCTGTAATCATACGTCTGTTCTTCTGCTCATTTCTTCCTTCAGATCTCAAGAAAACACACTTACTGCGAGTGTGTGGTCTCACTGCTCAATTAAACACGGACACGGACAGAGAGTTTCATTACAGACGGACACAGACACTCAGGAATCACTGACTCGAGAGCCTCACATCTGACAGACAAAGATACCAGGACGGGTCTGAACTCACACGACTCCGGCTCTACTTCTGACCACACAACGCTTCAGACGGGAATCAGAAAGAGAAGAAATACATGCTAAAACTTCTGTGAAATCTTCATGCCAGAATCTGAACCATAAACTACACGTGGAACAACTGTCTCACAAGTTCGATCCACACTGTAGCGTATTCTGGACAAGAAATGGACACTAAAAAGAGCTGATGAAGCCAACAATGACATTTAGAGGAGAGTAAATCTGAAAAATCAAAAATGCTGAGGAAAAAAAATAAAAAAACTTGAAATATGCAATATGAAAATCACAAATCCAGCAAGTAGTTCTTACATTTTGCCAGGTTGTGTACTAGGCCTAAAATAAAATAAAATAATAAAATAAAATAAAATGGAATAAAATAAAATAAAATAAAATAGAATAGAATAAAATAGAATTGAATAAAAAAATTGAATGAAATAAATTAAAATGAAATGAAATAGAATAGAATAACATAAAATAGACTAAAATGATATAGAATAG
>NW_015642062.1:62552-67547 GCF_001515625.1 Sinocyclocheilus rhinocerous | reverse complement strand
TAGAACAAAAATAAATAAAATGAAATAGAAAATAATCAAATGAAATGAAATAGAATAGAATAAAATATAATAAATATAATAAAATGAAATAAAATAGAATAGAATAGAATAAAATAAAAATGATATGATACTGAATCTAAAATAAAATAAAATAATATATATTTTCCAGCCTATCCATATACATTTCAGAGCATGTTTCATTTATATTATCACAAATATAAAAACCTGTTGCATAAAGCTTGCCAATCAGAATGGAGCTTGCTGTTTTGTGCTCAATATGCATCAGACGCTTCAAGAAGACTTTTTGGATTCTCTGGTGAAGCATGCATGAGCAGAGCCATTTCACCATGAAATCCCTCACAAGAGCAGTTCAAACAGAGAGCGGTGTCTCACTCACCCTGACGTTGTCCGGATGGAGGCCGCCGGGATGTTTGTCCATGTACTGACACAGATCTGTGTGCTGGACCGAGAGAGAGAGAGGAAAGAGGGACGTGAGACACTGACTCTGAACAGAACACAACACAGAGTATCCTAACAAGCAGAAAAACACACTGCACACAAGGAATGGCTCAAATACAACATTCTTAATTAGATATAAATTACATATTGGTCACTCAGAGTCAAATCAACCAAATTTCAGAAACTTCTCGGCTAACATTTTTGATTTTGTAACATATATAGTGATAAAACCCAAAATATGAAATGTCACAGAGCCAAATTACAGGGGAATAAAATGACTTAAGAAAGATGGTAGCATCATTATTTTATTTTTACACAGAAATTGGTAGCTCTATTAGTAAAATCTGTTGACTTTAGCAATCCTTGCAATGGTGATGATTTTTTTTAAAAGTTTTAAAATCAGTTTTATTTATTTTTATGATCAAATAATTCATTTAATAATAATTTTTTTTATTTTGTTTAAAATTAAATAAAACCATTTATTATTTCAAACATTTATTGTTTTTCATTATTAATTATTTCATTATTAAACGTATTTAATAATAAATTGTTGTATTGCTTTCAAATTAAATTTAAAAATTTATTATTTTTATTATTATTACAAATTATAATAATAATAAGTGTTTTAAACATATATTTAATATTTTTCATTATTTATTATTTCATTATTAAACTTATATAATAAAAAAATATTGATTTCAAATTATATAGAACAATTCATTATTAAATAGTAATAAAAATAATAATAATGCTTTTAAATATATTTATTTATTTATCATTAATACATTGTTTTGATTTATTTCAATTTTTAACAAATACATTTATTACCATTTTTATTATTAATAATATAATAGTTTTAAAATATATTATTTAATTACTAAAGTACTTGATAATAAATCATTTACTTTAATTAGAAATAAAACTATTTTAATTATTCTTGTCAGTAAATGAATTACACATATATTTATCAACATTACTTTTACTTTGAGGACCATCTTGGATGATTTTATTTCTCACTGCAGTGCATTATGGGAATTTCTACAGATACATTACCCACAATGCTCTGCTCGGTCTGTGATTCTGATGTTTGAAAACACCGCAGATAAACGTGTTTTCTTTCATGAATAATGCAGTGGTGCTCAAACACGCTTCAGCTGCGCCTGTCGATCATTATTAACACTCGCCACGCAAAATCAACTGATTTCCTCGCCACCAAACCCTGTGTTTGTTAGCGGCGCGTCTAAACGCGAGTGAAATGAGTCTCAGCAGCGGCTCAGAGTAATATAAAGCTCCGGCACGTCTCTCAGCGGACCCCAGATATCAATAGCTCAGCCGCAGTCCAATCTTCACCTTTTGATTTGCTCGTCACAATAAAAATAACTAAATAAATCATTCAAAATAAAACACCATGTGCCCAAAACCAGCAAACCTCAACAAAAAATAAAATAAAATAAAGCAACGTAAAACCAGCAAACCACAGCAAAATACTAAAATAAAATAACATAATTAAATTAAATTAAAGGTCCCATATTGTACACCTTTCTGGAGTTTTATTTTAAGTCTTGATGTCCTTAAGAATATATATTTGCGGTATAAGTACCAAAAACCATCTCAATATATTTTTACAGCTCCTCTCTCAGGAGCTCTGCTGAGAACAGGTCGATTTTGGCCTGTCTAATTAATATTCATGAGCCTCTCTTCTGATTGGCCTGTTGTGTTCTGAGTGACGCACGGACAGGCCAACCACAGGTAACTAGGGTCAGCGACGTTCACAGCGCTAGCTGGAGGCAGCAAAACAAAACGGAAACTGGAGGCGACCCATTCAAACCAGCGCAGATTCGGCTACATAAGGAGCTTAAAATATCATCTTATTGTGATGTTGGGTGCCAGAATCGACGTAATACAGCCTCAAATGACAAATTTGATCGCATATCTGCTGCCACTGCCAGACAAAAAACCGACGACAGCTGTGGTTAAACACGATAAAACGAGCAGACTGGACAGAAACGATCGTCAAAAATGCTCGCGTTTGCAGCGCACAAATAGAATAGAATAAAATAGAATTGAATAAAAAAATTGAATGAAATAAATTAAAATGAAATGAAATAGAATAGAATAACATAAAATAGAATAAAATAGACTAAAATGATAGAATAGAATAGAATAAAAAATTAAATTAAATTAAATAGAAAAGAATAAAATAGAATAAAATCAAATGAAATGACATGAAATAGAATAGAATAGAATAAAATATAATATAATAAGAATAGAATAAATAGAATAAAAAATAGAAATGAAATAAATTAAAATGAAATAAAATAGAATAGAATAAAAATAAAATAGAATGATATGATACAAAAATAAATAAAATGAAATAGAAAATAATCAAATGAAATGAAATAGAATAGAATAAAATATAATAAATATAATAAAATGAAATAAAATAGAATAGAATAGAATAAAATAAAAATGATATGATACTGAATCTAAAATAAAATAAAATAATATATATTTTCCAGCCTATTCACATATATTTCAGAGCATGTTTCATTTATATTATCACAAATATAAAAACCTGTTGCATAAAGCTTGCCAATCAGAATGGAGCTTGCTGTTTTGTGCTCAATATGCATCAGACGCTTCAAGAAGACTTTTTGGATTCTCTGGTGAAGCATGCATGAGCAGAGCCATTTCACCATGAAATCCCTCACAAGAGCAGTTCAAACAGAGAGCGGTGTCTCACTCACCCTGACGTTGTCCGGATGGAGGCCGCCGGGATGTTTGTCCATGTACTGACACAGATCTGTGTGCTGGACCGAGAGAGAGAGAGGAAAGAGGGACGTGAGACACTGACTCTGAACAGAACACAACACAGAGTATCCTAACAAGCAGAAAAACACACTGCACACAAGGAATGGCTCAAATACAACATTCTTAATTAGATATAAATTACATATTGGTCACTCAGAGTCAAATCAACCAAATTTCAGAAACTTCTCGGCTAACATTTTTGATTTTGTAACATATATAGTGATAAAACCCAAAATATGAAATGTCACAGAGCCAAATTACAGGGGAATAAAATGACTTAAGAAAGATGGTAGCATCATTATTTTATTTTTACACAGAAATTGGTAGCTCTATTAGTAAAATCTGTTGACTTTAGCAATCCTTGCAATGGTGATGATTTTTTTTAAAAGTTTTAAAATCAGTTTTATTTATTTTTATGATCAAATAATTCATTTAATAATAATTTTTTTTATTTTGTTTAAAATTAAATAAAACCATTTATTATTTCAAACATTTATTGTTTTTCATTATTAATTATTTCATTATTAAACGTATTTAATAATAAATTGTTGTATTGCTTTCAAATTAAATTTAAAAATTTATTATTTTTATTATTATTACAAATTATAATAATAATAAGTGTTTTAAACATATATTTAATATTTTTCATTATTTATTATTTCATTATTAAACTTATATAATAAAAAAATATTGATTTCAAATTATATAGAACAATTCATTATTAAATAGTAATAAAAATAATAATAATGCTTTTAAATATATTTATTTATTTATCATTAATACATTGTTTTGATTTATTTCAATTTTTAACAAATACATTTATTACCATTTTTATTATTAATAATATAATAGTTTTAAAATATATTATTTAATTACTAAAGTACTTGATAATAAATCATTTACTTTAATTAGAAATAAAACTATTTTAATTATTC
Organism: Sinocyclocheilus rhinocerous; assembly: GCF_001515625.1. Taxonomy (NCBI): domain Eukaryota; kingdom Metazoa; phylum Chordata; class Actinopteri; order Cypriniformes; family Cyprinidae; genus Sinocyclocheilus; species Sinocyclocheilus rhinocerous. The sequence goes on along the minus strand of NW_015642062.1, from coordinate 63,342 downwards.
TTGTCAGTAAATGAATTACACATATATTTATCAACATTACTTTTACTTTGAGGACCATCTTGGATGATTTTATTTCTCACTGCAGTGCATTATGGGAATTTCTACAGATACATTACCCACAATGCTCTGCTCGGTCTGTGATTCTGATGTTTGAAAACACCGCAGATAAACGTGTTTTCTTTCATGAATAATGCAGTGGTGCTCAAACACGCTTCAGCTGCGCCTGTCGATCATTATTAACACTCGCCACGCAAAATCAACTGATTTCCTCGCCACCAAACCCTGTGTTTGTTAGCGGCGCGTCTAAACGCGAGTGAAATGAGTCTCAGCAGCGGCTCAGAGTAATATAAAGCTCCGGCACGTCTCTCAGCGGACCCCAGATATCAATAGCTCAGCCGCAGTCCAATCTTCACCTTTTGATTTGCTCGTCACAATAAAAATAACTAAATAAATCATTCAAAATAAAACACCATGTGCCCAAAACCAGCAAACCTCAACAAAAAATAAAATAAAATAAAGCAACGTAAAACCAGCAAACCACAGCAAAATACTAAAATAAAATAACATAATTAAATTAAATTAAAGGTCCCATATTGTACACCTTTCTGGAGTTTTATTTTAAGTCTTGATGTCCTTAAGAATATATATTTGCGGTATAAGAACCAAAAACCATCTCAATAGATGTTTACAGCTCCTCTCTCAGGAGCTCTGCTGAGAACAGGTCGATTTTGGCCTGTCTAATTAATATTCATGAGCCTCTCTTCTGATTGGCCTGTTGTGTTCTGAGTGA
>NW_015642062.1:44547-59853 GCF_001515625.1 Sinocyclocheilus rhinocerous | reverse complement strand
TATGCAGGCTGTGTGCATTTTACTGTGGACTGACTGTTTTGAAACTTATATGGTAGTTAAATAGCCCCTAGACCTCAGTTATTGTGAAAAAAGCCAGAAAATTTCAGTTTTGACAATATGGGACCTTTAAATTTTAAAAAATGTGCCCAAGACCCTAAAACCAGCAAATAAAAGCAAAATAAAAAAAATAAAAATAAAACACCAAATGTGCCCAAGACTGTAAAAATAGCAAACCACAGCAAAACAATAAATAAAATTAATTTACATTACATAAAAAAATGTGCCCAGGACCCTAAAATCAACAAACAAACAAACAAACAAATATATATATATAAATAAAACATCAAAATGTGCCCAAGACTGCAAAACCAGAACAAACAACAACATTTATAATAATAAAATAAAAGTAATAAATAAAAAAATAATATAATATAAATTAAAATAAATGTGCCCAAGACCTTAAAACCAGAAAACCACAGCAAAATAATAAAATAACATTTAATCACATTCAAAAATGAAATAAATAAATAAAAGACATTTTAATAAGAACATATAATAAATAATTTAATAAAATAAAAATTGCTCAAGACCTTAAAACCAGCAAACCACAGCAAAGTAATAAAATGAAAAATAAAACATTAAAAATAAAATAATATAAAATATAATAACTGTGCCCAAGACCCTAAAGCCAGCAAACCACAGCAAAATAATTATTTTATAATAAAATATGCCCAAGATCACTGATCTGTGTCAATGTTCCCCAGTGCACGGACCTCGCTATGAAGCAAACCTCAAATGCATCTCATAACATTTAGAGAAAGCAAAATGTGAGGAAAAAATGCTTATTCTTTCAATGAAGGATCAAATCAATCATCAAGACGTTCCTTTTCTCCTTTTTGAGATCACATTAACTCGTGACATCCCGCCCAAATAACGGTCCTCTCAAATTACATGTGCACTTTACTTAAAAGTCAAGTGCACATATCGTTTCATTGAACAGTTATTTTCATGTGTGCTGGGAACATAAATGTAATGAGTTAGTAATAAAGGGCATGTTCTCCTGACCTTTAACTCAGTGTCTGGTTTTTCTTACTGTACGGATCAGTGTTAATGAGCTAAAGGACTCATTCATGTGCGAATGCCTCTCTGGAGGAGCTCCAGCTTCCACTGAAGAAGTAAAATCGTGTTTTAAAGATGAACTTTGTGATTTCAAACCCATCCGAATCAAACATGTCTGTGTTTTAGTCGTGTTAGCTAACTGAGGCTGTCCTGTGGATTTAGACTATGAAGCTCAATCAAGGTCAAATAAAAGTTGGTGATTCAATTAAATTAAATTAAATTAAATTAAATTAAATATTGGACAGTATAAATCACTGTTCACTTGCATTACTATTATTATATTGTTAGGGTTATTATTATATTTATAATTATAATAAATAAATGATAGATAATAAAAAAATAAACAAACAATTCTAAATAATAATAAATAAGAACCTAAAAGTAAAATATGTGTATTTGTGCTTGACAGAAGAAAGCCATTAGGAAAACCAGGCAGGGCCAGAACGGCATGAGGCTGAGTAAACGATGACAGAACTCGTATTGTTGTCTGAATGATCCTGTGCTTTAACTGGCAGCTCTGTCGCCTGCGGAGCTCTGTGTGGAGAACGATCGGTTCGAGAAGCAGGACTGAAGCTTCAAAGCATGAGGAAAACCTCAGGCTGGAGGAATGCTGAGTAAAGCTCATATAAAAGCATCTCAAACACAACAGGAGTGGAGTTACAGAAAATAACAGGGATTAAACACTATTTCTAAAGGAGACGTTGTGATACTCACCACATACTCGAAGACCAGCGTCAGGGTTTCCTTGGTGTGAATGATGTCGTGGAGCAGCACGATGTTGGCGTGTTTCAGGCCTTTCAGCAGAGACGCTGCACACAAACACAAACACAAACGCTTCATTAACACACCAGTGACTCGTATTAAGAACTGGAGTTGTGCATTTTAACATCTGAAACAGCAGAGATGTTCATTTATCTGTCAGACAGCTGTTCCTGGATTCAATATATAAAAAGCTAGAAGTTTATTTTATTGTTAGAATTCTTATTATAATAAATACATTTTTAAAAATGTATTTAAAAAATTTACTACAACAAAAATGTTATAAACTTAAAGTAAAATAAAATGCAGTAAAGTATTAAATAAAATATTTTAATTAAACAATAAATATTCAAATAAAATTACAATAAACTAAAATAAAATGCAATAAAGTATTAAATATTTTTTTATTTAATAAATACTTTAGAAAAATAACATAAATTAAATGTGCCCAATAAAATAAAATAAAATTAAATTAAATTAAATTAAATTAAAATTAAATAAAATACTGGATAGTATAAAACACTGTGCATTTGCACTATATAGAAAACAGAATCCTAGACATTCTTCATTAAGCTTGGACATTCTACTTTTATGTTTCAGATGAAAGCAAGATATAATATTTTGTATTATCCAAAGTGCTTCATAATAATTTAAAATAATTTAAAATCAATTTTCCACACAGAAAAAGGGAAACAGAAACTGGCTGTGAAGCACCTTGAAGTCTCATAACACAAAATGTGTGAAGTGTCAAGCTTCAAATAAAAGAGCAATAAATAAAAGAACAAATAGCTTTCAAGGCTTAGAATCTTCAAAGGTTTATAAAAAAATAAAAAGGAAATGAAAAGTAAACATGCTGCTGAGGACAGAATGACTATTACTCCACATATTAGAGAATATAATATATAATATATATAATAAATATATAATATAACGGAGAAAGCATCGCCGCAGGGACAGGAAGCGGCTCTCTGAGCTTCCTGTCTATTATTCCAGCTAACGAGTTACACACGAGCACTGCAATTAAAGCTAATCATCAGCAGCAAAGCCTTCGTTTACATTGATGTTTTATGAGTGTGTTTGCCATATTTCTCAGATCAGACGTGTTTTTCTTCACATTACAAAACGCAATGGCTGCAGAACTCAGAAATCTCGTCTCAATCAAGAAGAAAGCACTCAGAACGTTTTCATTTGCTACAAAGACGGAGCGAAACACTTCAAGTGTGTTTCATGATGAACAGCGAACAGATTTGCATCTGTGGAAAATGCGACTCATATATATATATATATATATATATAACATTACACTATAACATTTCCCACACTTGCCCGAAAAAGTGCGGGGGACGAATTAACGTGATATTAAAAGGCGCATCCCCCGCGTAATCTACGCCCCTGCTACATTGACTATAGTGACTGTGACGTCAATTTGACTTTCCATCCTGAAATCACTTTAACTCACAAAAGCCAGTTCCTGAATGACATCATCCTAGAGGAAGTGACATCGTTTTAGTGGGAAATCAGCAACACCTATGCAAGTATCGACCTGGTCAAATCCTTACAAATTCTGTATTTTGAATAAAGTTAAAGAGGTGCATTTCAAAATACTTCCCAAAATGTACCCATGTAAAGTAGCTCTTTCTAAATGCACGGACATTGACAATACTTGCAGTTTTTGTAACACACATGAGGAAGACTTTTTTTTTGTGTGATTTGTCTCTTAGATTTTGGTCTGATGTTAGTGCCTTTCTATTTCTGCGAAGAAATGTTAATTACGTGTATGGAGAATTTTTTTTCTGATATAGCTCCCCCGCTGCAATCTGTGAATATGTCCTAATGAAAAAGGAAGAAAATTTGAACTATTGTTTAGTTGTTTATATGCTTTTTTATTTTTTTTTATTTTGTGTTTTATTTTGTTTTTACGATGTGGTTATTTATTTATTTTATTTATTTTTCTTCTCTTAAACACTGTTCTACAGTTTAAGATTGCTCTTATATTTTGTGTATCTGGATTTACTTGTTAATAATTCTTCTTTAATAATAATAAATTAATAATAAAAAATAAATAAATAAAAAAAACCTATGCAAGTATCAGTATCATGGATTTGATCAGCTGTCAATCCCTCACTGACCAAAAATTAAAAAGTAATAATAATTTTATTTTTAGAATTATTATTATAATTATAAACAATAATAAAAAATAACATTATAAATAATAATAATAAATAAGAAAATGCAAGTGAAATAAAAAGTAAATATTCAAAAATGTACAATAAACTGAAATAAAATAAAATGCAATAAAGTATTAAGTAAAATAATTTTTATATTTTTATTTATTTATTAATAATTTATTTGTTAATGAATTTTTTGAGTAATTCTTATTTATTTAATTATATTATGAAATAAAATATTCAAAACAAGAAAATGGAATAAAATAAAATAATAAAATAATAATGACATTTATTTGTTAATTTTTATGTATGAATTAAAATATAACAATACAATCAAATAAAATAAAATAACAAAGTGCTTAAAATAAAATAAATAAATAAATAAAATACTTGACAGTATAAATCACTGTACACTTGCAGCATTTGAAAAACCGAAGCTTGGATATTCTCATTTTATGTTTCAGAAAAAAGCAAGATAGAAAGTCAAACAGAGACAGAACTACATGATGACATAATAATAATAATAATAATAGCCAACATCTGTGAGTATCATTAATAGATTTGATCAAAAGACACAAATCACATAAAATGATTAAAAATAAAGATGTGAAAAACATAAAAAATTAACTTCATGCTGACTGTCAATCCCTCACTGAGCAATGACTAACTTCAGCTCTTTTCTCATTTTCTTGTCTAGCTCAGAAACTTATTTTATTTTTATTTCTTTAGACCGATTATTCACACAGAGCAGATTTATGAAGTCTGCTGTACACTTTTCTGCCTGTAAGTTGAACACGATCAGGTTGATTTTGAGCAGCGCTTGTTTGTTTAATAAGAGCAGGATGTTGCTCACGATCTGTTCTCACACTGAAAATCATTCTCCACAAGACACGCATGCAATGTTGCCTTCGATTTAGTCAAAATCAGGCCTTAAAATCCTGCCTGTGCAGTAAGCTCACTAAGTGTGTGAACAGAGCGATTCCTCGTTTCTCTCTCATTCTGCTCAAGTTCTGCCGGCCTCAACATCTCCAGTAATTGCTGAATTAGTTCAATGTTCAAAGCGTTTTTCTGATCCGCGCAGCCCCGGATGATCGGCCCGGATCACGCAGATCAAAAACACGCCGCGCAATTAAAATGCAGAGAGATTCTCACACGCTTCACTCAGAACAGAGAGAGAGAAAAACGCCTTTCAGGTGCCAGACTTTAACTTCAGTTTCTCTTTGTTATATGAAGGCCACATAAAACACACATATTTACACTAGCAAGTAGGGCTGGGCGATTTTTCAGATTTTATCGATTAATTCAAACACTGTAAAAAATGACCGTTAATTTAACGGTAAAAGACTGTAAAAATGCTACAGTAAAAACCTGTTAAATGGTTAACGGTAAGTTCCCCTACTACAAAACCGTATTGGACATTACATGTCATTTTATGGTAGTATACCATTTTTGGAAGTGAAAAAGAACGTATAATTTACAGATTTTTTTTACAGTGAATTTAATGTTTTGCCACGATTTAATTTTTTTTTTAGAAATTGAAAAATCACGATTTTGAATAGAAATATTACCAAATGTAAGAATTAGACACTTTGGCAATATGCCAGTGATAACAGTAAAGAGAAAAGAACGATCCAACCGCAGGATTGTAAGTAGAATATATCGCTAGACGCCATTTACACAGAATGCAATTTTGTATTAATAAAGATGTGACGCAGGCAGTGGAATAGGAAAAACATGAAAGAAGATGGGAATTAACTTCTTTTAACTCATGCATGAGCCCGTCCATGTTTATATAGAAAAAACAGTGGAAAAGCAGCGCAATTGAATAAAAACCTGTAACTACTACTGTATGTCTGATATTTCATGTTTGCATCATGGTGACCGGCTGAAAGCTGCTGTTCATTGTTTTTACAGAACATTTATAGTTAATAATAGTCTACTGGTGTTATACCTTCAGTCAGTTCGAATTTAAATGCATCTTTTTCTGCAAAGATATTTAACAAGGAATTTGTTTATCATTTACATAATGTTGACAACTTCATGTGTGGTGCACTTGAAATAGAATTTTCTTTAACTCGATGGTTAATAAAGAAAAAGTAACTTGAATCATGTTGTAAATACATTTTCAAGTTGACTAGTTAAAAATCGTAAAAAATCGAGAATCGGTCAAACGCACATTTTTTGCCATATCGCCCAGCCCTACTGGCAAGTGATGGAGAGATCGCTCACCTTCTCTAATCGCTGTGAATGGCGTTCCCTCTTCCTCCTGCAGACGAATCACTTTCAATGCAACCAGCTTCCCATTTACCCTAAAAACACACAACATCAACAGGTTTGATATTCATCTGTATTACAGGACAGATCCATAAAAAATAGAGTGCACTGTATAAACGTTCCTGTAAATCAAACTCTGAGATCATGGGTAATAAAAATGTACAATACAAAAATAAAAATGTAAAAAAAAAAATCGAGAATCGGTCAAACGCTCTGAAAAAAAATCGAGATTTTAATTTTTTGCCATATCGCCCAGCCCTACTGGCAAGTGATGGAGAGATCGCTCACCTTCTCTAATCGCTGTGAATGGCGTTCCCTCTTCCTCCTGCAGACGAATCACTTTCAATGCAACCAGCTTCCCATTTACCCTAAAAACACACAACATCAACAGGTTTGATATTCATCTGTATTACAGGACAGATCCATAAAAAATAGAGTGCACTGTATAAACGTTCCTGTAAATCAAACTCTTGAGATCATGGGTAATAAAAATGTACAATACAAAAATAAAAATGTATACTTTGAAATCCAATGCAAGTCGCTTTAACACAAACAAACAAATAAATAAATAAATAATATTGCTGCGTGAAACCGTATATTCAGTGATCCAAAATATAGATAATATTATTTATATATTTAATTGTAATATATATTATATTATAATAATATACTGTTTTACACTGAATTAATTTTTTTTTTTAATGTGTGTGTATTCAAACAATTTTATACATTTTTAATAGATTTGTTGTCACGCCCCTGGACTCATTCTGTGTGCTTTTCCCTCTCCATGTGCTCCATGACCCAGTTTTCCTATGTTAATTGTTTTATTAGTTCCAGGTGTGTGTTGTCAATTACCCCATGTATTTAAGGTTCTGTCTGTGCTTTCTGAGTTTGTCCGGTATTGAATGCTCATCTTTCCCCGCTACGTGTGTGTTCCTAGTTCCGTTGGCTGTTTATTAAAGTCTGTTTTTGTGAAGTCTACTCCACGTCTCCTCGTTCCTCGCTCCGTGCTCCTCACAGTAGCGGCTCGTGACATTTGTGTGCATTTGGCGGAAAAGGAAACTTTCTTAAATAAATAAATAAAATGTATCTATCTACCTATCTATCTAATTTATTTATTTATTTATATTTCTTAATTATAATAATTATATTTAATTTAACAATGCAATAATTTGCTGTAAAGGAATGATTTAATTTGCTTTTAGTTTTATTTTAAAAGATTAAATAGTTAGATTTTTGAAGATAAATTTGTATTAAATGATAAAACAGAATTTAGAACAATTAAAACAAATAACAGAATTTTGGAAAAAATTAAATAAAAACAATACAATGAAATATACTGTATGTATATAAGTGTTGCAATAAATTATTATTCATTATTTTACATTTTAATAATTATTACATTTTACATTTTATGATTTGAAAGGTTTTATGAATTCAATTGATTGACATGCTTTTTTTGTCTAATTTAATTAAACCAATAAAACCAAATCCAGAAAGAGAAACAGAAAACCCAGAATTTTAGGAAAAACATATAGCACTGTACGCAATATGATTTTATCCGATTGACTATTATCCAAAAAATATTGTTTGAAAGGAGGGATTGATGATGTCATCAGAAAAGGAAAGTCGTTTCAGAGGTGGAGCAAAACTACAGAGAAACTGTTTTGTGTTTTTGTATAAAAAGCACTGATGGTTTGTGCTCATTGAGACCAAGAGCGAGTCTGAAGACAATAAACCGGGTCAAGAGTGATTTACTGTCACTTTAAGTCGATGAAATGCAATTTGGAGGCAGTGAAGTGAATCTGAACGCGCAGGTCATAATGAACTTACACACAAACACCATCATTACTATGAAAAACACTGACAATAACGCACTATTCATTTCACGCTGGCTGGAATTTTATTTTCCAGATTTTCTCAGGCTCTGGTTTTATTACAGCAATATGAAGAATAATTTCATTCAGATTTCACATCATAATAAATTATCTGCCGCCGTCTTTGCTTACAGTTCCGTTACTAAACGAGTCAAAGAAACACAGCAGGCACAAATAAAATTAACACCGCATGCAGTTACAGAACAAACCCACACAATCTCAAAATAAATGAGGTATCAGATTATTTTGCGTAATTAAACAGACTGCAGCACATTCAACTGCAAAAGAGTAACTGCAAGTTTAAATACTCAAGACTTCAAGTTTTATTTAATATTTACATATGTATTGAAATTGGTTTACTGCATGTTTTTTTCATATTTCAATACACATGAAGTAGAGGTCCATTGATACTGCATTTTGCTGATATGATAATGTGTTTAAAGAAAGGCATATAAAAGATTATTGTGCCGATACTAAAAAAATCAACATAGTGAATATGTTAAATAATGTTCTTAGTCTTTCTTTCCTGCGATGGGGCGGATTTTATGCATAACGAAGGACTTTTAATCACTTTCAATCATGTCCGAAATACATTGTGACTCTTATTTTGAAATGTTTACACTATACTACTTCCAGCAGGTTGTTCAAAAAGATGAGAGAAATATGGGAACCAAAGAATTAATAATAACAAAAAAATTATAATACTGGATTTTTAATCATAAACAAGCCTGAAATACACAGGGAATCTTAATTTGCAATGTCTATGCTTTACTACTTTAGCTGCTCATTCAAAAAGGCGAGAGACATGAAATATGCATATTCTAATATAAAACCATAATGTAAACATTGTCAATCGTAAGCGATCATTAGGCATGAATGTGTGGCATTCACTGATTGTGAACTGGGCACAAATCAAGCACAAATAAAAGGAGTTTTATTTAAAGCCACAAAACCGTTTCTCTGTAGTTTTGCTCCGCCTCTGAAACGACTTTGTTTTTCTGATGACATCATCAATGCCTCTCATAAAACTGTCATAAAGAGACACAATGGATAATTTCGCCTCTCATATACAGCCATATGAAATCTGTTTGACTTTCTCCCAAACTCTGTGTTTTCTGTTTAGATGATATTTCTGGATTCTGGTTAAACGGTTTAATTAAACTGTAATAATCAAAAAGCATGTCTAATCATTTTTTTATTTTTATAAAACTTTTAATATTTAAAAAATAATAATTACATTTAAAATAATTTATTAAAATGTGAACAATAATAGGGCCATATGAAATTACTTTTTTTCTAAATTGTGACCCTGGAGCACAAAAGCAGTGTGAAGTCGCTGGGGTATATTTGTAGCAATAGCCAACAATACATTGTATGGGTCAAAATTATACATTTTTCTTTTATGCCAAAAATAATTAGGATATTAAGTAAAGATCACGCAGGAAGCCTGTATGAACTCACTTGCTCTTCCCTTTGTAGACGGTGGCGTAGGATCCCTCGCCGAGCTTCTCCAGCTTCTCGTACGAATCTGCTTTCCCGAACTTTGGGCTCGTGGGCTGAAACAGAGCAGAGAGAGACGCTTTTATTACAGGATCCATGTGCCACCGCAGCAGATGTGAGGTCAGCCGGGGATTCTGGGTCAGATCCGGGATTCTTCCAGCAGGAAGTCTCTGTATTAACGAGCCTATGCTGTTTAACTGGAGCTGATGAACTGCTTCCTGTTAAACAGGAAATGAGCTCTGCAGGCTTTTACTGTGAGCGCTTTGAGTGCAGGTGAACTTTACTACAAAAAAACTCCAGTGGGTCTCATTCACTAACGCTGCATGAATCTGTGCAAGAAATTAAGAAATAAATTACAGTTTAACAGATATTCACTTAGAAAACAGCTGTTTTACATTGAAATAATATTTCACAATTTTTACTGTATTTTTACTTTTACATTTTAACATACATACATCATATAAGACACTAATTTTAATTTTAAGAGGAAACTGGTTAATTTTTGTGCCGTTTTCATCTTCATCAGGATGTGATGTTTTCTAACACCTGTATTACACTGGTGACTCATCTGTGTCTCATAATTATTCATGAGAATGCGTGTCTTCATCCAATGAGAAGATGCTGCTCTTAATTATTCATGACAGCATGTGTTAATATCCTATGACAGAAGCTTCAGACTGTGAGATCACCTACAGTAAGAGAGACATGTTCTTAGATCAAAAGTGAACGCTTGTTTTCGCTTTATAAGAGTAATAAAAAATAATTAACATTTTAAAAATAATTTAAAATTTTAATTAAATACAAATAATACAATTAATAAATTATATAATCATATTAATATTTTACATTAATAATAATAATAATCTTTATTTTCTATAGCGCCTTCAAATGTTACATCTCAAAGAGCTTTACATAAACAAATAAAACATCAAAATACACCATATAAAGATTATAAAATAAGCAAAAAAAGGAAACATGCATTCAAAACACTTAAAAATAAAATAATATATAATTAACATAAAAATTCAAATAAAAGCTACCCTAAAGAAATGAGTTTTAAAAATGTTAAGAGATTTCGCTTGCCTTATTTCAATAGGTAAGGAGTTTCGCAGTTTTTTAATACAATTTTATTCATTTTAAAGAAGTGTTTAATTTAATTTAAATTTTTTTTTTTAATCGTTTATTTTAATAGTACCTTTAATGACTATTCATTTACATTTTTGTATTTTGATTTTTTATTTCAAAATATTTTATGTTTATTTTTTATAATGCTGTCAAACGATTAATCGCATCCAAAATAAAAGTTTTTGTTTACATAACATATGTGTGTGTGCTGTGTATATTTACACATGCATGTATATATTTCAGAAAAATATGTTATGTTTATATATTAAATATATTTATTTATAATATAAATTATATGAATATAAATACAGACATGTACAAATTTTCTAAATATATGCTGTGTGTGTGCGTATTTATATATACACATAATAAATATATACAGAACACACACATATATCATGCAAACAAAAACTTTTATTTTGTATGCGATTAATCGTTTTACAGCACAAATTTTTTATAATTCCACATTATGATTTTAGTTGTTTTTAGCAAGCGTTTTATTTAGATTTTTTTATTTAAAAATTGTTTGCTTTAATTTTATATGATTTGTTTTGTTTCTAGTAAGTATTATATTTATTCTCAGAGTAATATGTACAGTAAAATGCAACTCAAAGGTCTTCATGAAGGGCTGAAGAGCAAATGCACAGCGGCAGTGATGCTGGTGAAAATGCAGCGTTTCTTCAGTAATCAGGTTTGTAGCCTGATCCTCCGCAGCGATCGGTGTGAAAGATTAGCGGACTCTTCCCGGATAAGCGCTCGCTCCGTTGCAGCTGTAACCGCAAACCCAACACCAGACACCAGCAGTCTCTAAATATCACCTCAGCATGCCTTTATTATCCTGATCGAGGCGTCGGGAGGGCAGGGGCCCTGTGGAGAACAGGTTTGAGTGGATTTTCTAAGTAGGAAGGTCTGTGGGAGGATAAGGAGAAGGGTGTGATGGGAAAGAGGTCAGGCTCTCTCTCTCCACTCCTTCTATCTGGCCTTATGCTCATTTCATTGCTGTGAATCAGCATCCTTCATTTTTCTCTCTCAGGTCAAACGTGTCTTGATTTCGGAGTTACATACTTTAGAAAGCATCTAGTCTCTTTTTAAATTAAATTGAAATAAATATAGTAATTGTACAAAATGCTGTATGTAAGGTTCAACAAAGTGGGGTCTACGAAAATAGCTCATTAATAAAATAATAATGTAAAAAAATGAAGATAAATAATTTAAAAATAAAAAGAAACTAAATAAACGTACTAAAAATTAATAAAATCATTAAAAAGTAAAATTAAAATAAATATTTAAAAAAAAGCAAAATAAAACTATTACTGAAAATGAATAAAATCATTAAAAAGTAAAATTAAAACAAATAATTTTAAAATAAAAAATCAAAATGAACTAAAAATGAATAAAATCATACAGTAAAATGAAAAACAATTAAAAAATAAACTCACAAAAAATGAATGAAAAAATTTAAAGTAAAATAAGTATTTAAAAACAAAAAATCTAAAAACACAAAAAAATGAAAACAAAGTAAAATTGAAATAAATCAATTAAAAAAACTTACTAAAACTAATAAAATCATTAATTACAACTAATTTTAAAAATACAAATAAAAAACTTACTAAAATTAATAAAAGTGAAATTAAAAAGAAATTTTAAAAAAATCAAAATAAAAACGTACTAAAAATGAATAATTTAAAAGTAAAATTAAAACAAATAATTTGTAAAAATCTAAAAACACTTATTAAAATTGAAAAAAAAAAAAAGAATTAAAATGAACCAATTTAAAATAAGAATTCAAAATAAAAAGGTAAAAAAATTAATAAAATCACAAAAAATAAAACAAATAATTATAAAGATTAAAAAATCTAAATAAAACACTTACTAAAACATATAAAACCTTAATGTAAAATCCGAATAAATAAATAAATACATTTCTGAATAAATAAAAACAAAGTAAAAATTAAAAAGATATTTGAGATATTGTAATTGTATACCTGCATGTAATACGACTATTAACCAACATCAAAGAAGCGTGAACGTGAAAGTGTTGATAAATTATTGATATATTAACAACTTAATATTTTAGCTCGAAGGGGATCAGCAAACAAAAATGTTTTGGAATCCCTGAAGTAGTATGTGTTCAATAGTTCACTAAGACATGTCTAATGACCATTATAATAAAAACAAAATAAGCCCCAAGAAGCTGTGGTTCACAGATAATTTATAACAGCTAAGGGGCGTTGTTAGGTACGACGCGAAGCGGAGCTGTTATAAATTCACTGTAAACCACGGCTTCACGGGGCTTATCACACACACACACACACACACACACTCACACTCACACACTCACACTCACACTCACACACACACGAGCATTAATCTAAAGCGTGTGAACCTACCGGCCACTCCATCGCCGCCGGACTGTGAGCAGCACAAAAGGCCCAGAGCACCATCATGTCAGCGGTCTGCCATTAAACATTCAAGAGGAGCGTCCCGTGAACGTCTCTAACCATCGCCTGCGGTTCACTTACACGGGCCGAGTTTCACCAAACACACTTCAGTGCGAGATCCGGAGAGACTCAAACAGCTCAGACTAAAATACATCAACTCTCAAACAACTTTTGTGGGAAGAATTGAGCTAAACAAATGATTCAGCCAAGCCTTCTGAAAACGCAACAAACACACACACTTATACATACAGATACAATATATATATAATTATGATTTTTAATGTTTCTGAACGAAGCATTTATTTGATCAAAAATACAGTAAAAATTATGAAATATTATTACAATGTAAAACAGCTGTTTTCTTTGTGAATATCTGTTAAACTGTAATTTATTTCTGTGATCAAAGCTGTATTTCCAGCATCATTACTCCAGTCTTCAAGTGTCACATGATCTTCAGAAATCATTCTAATATACTGATTTGCTGCTCAAGAAACATTTCTGATTATTATTATGTTGAAAACATCAATATTTTTGTGGAAACCGTGATACATTTTATTTTTTCAGGATTCACAGATGGTGATATTTGACTGTGCTGCCTGATAAATAAATAAAATGTTAAAATAATAAATAAAAATTGGATAAATACAAATTTGGAAAATAAAATACTATAAAAATTAAAAAACAAATTAGAAATAGAAAAAAATAAATGAACTATAACTAAAAATATAAACTAAATAATAAAAATATTTTTTTAAACTAAAAAATTAAAATAAATAAATAAACTAACTAACAAAACAGGAGACTCAAGAGACACTGAAGGAGGAAACCACATCATATCTAGAGAACAGAAGCTGACACAAAGCAATGACTTAAAGGGGTCTCAAAACCTGAATAAATAATAATAATTAATTCCCTTATACAATTACAATGAGTTAAAATTCATTACAGTCATTATAATCAGTAATTATGTCCCCACTGGATGAAACAAATGCCTCGTTTGTAATGGGTTTTAATGTTTTTGTCTCGTCGCTCCGGCTGGACACGGCATCAACAGTATGTGAGGGGCGTAACATTTCCGTCTCACGCTTGAGGTATTCGGCCAATCACAACGCACTGGATAGCTGGCCAATCACAGCACACCTCGCTTTTTCAGACTGATGAGCTTTGTAAAAATCGACGCGTTTCAGAAAGGCGGGGCATAGAGGAGAAACAATAATGTACAGTATGTGGAAAATAATGTGTTTTTTGAACTTTAAACCGCATAAACACATTTCATTACACCAAATACACAAAATAATGTTCTTTTTAGCAGCATCATATGACCCCTTTAACAACGCCCCAGCATCACTGCAGCAAGTAAGCACCACTCACACTTACATTAGAAAGTGTACAATCTAATTACTAACAGGCCCTAGGATTCTGCCATACTAAGATACTACCACTGTGTAATTAAAGGTGAATTTTGAAAACTTTTCATGCCGGCAATTAGCCAGCAAACTAATGCAACCGAGCCGGTAAACTAATCCAGATATTACAACATTAAAGTACCATCAGTTTCCTCAAGCTCTCACGGGCAAATAATCCAAAGAGAAAGCACCATTAGGTCTGACTCCAGAGCCTTTAATCCACAAACCTTCATTAGAGCAGCTCACAATGCATCTCATTACATCTGGATATTTTAGCCAGTTCTTATTTCTGTGTCTATTACCAGATTGACACACATGAACTAACCAGTCTGTGATTTCTCCATATCAAACAACACTAATGAAGTGCTTTTATTCCAGACGAGAGGAGAGCGATGGACAGACATTCACCTGACTGTTTACTATGAAGCGGCCTGATTTACTGCTGATTAGTGTTCATTCGTCTCATGACAGAACACAGACCGGCTGAGTGACGCTTTCATTTAGATGCTAAACTCCAGCGTGTTTGTCTGTGTTTTTCAGATCATCGGCGGCGGCGCTTCTGCAATGAGGAGCGAGCGCGTGCACATGGTTGCCAGATTGCTTAAAATAAGCAAAACACCGGGCAGAAAATGCTCTG
>NW_015642062.1:36165-44353 GCF_001515625.1 Sinocyclocheilus rhinocerous | reverse complement strand
TGCAGCTTTAAAATATGCAAGACACGCCGGGCAGAAAATTTATGAATTTAACAGCGAAGCTCTGATTCGGGGATTAGAACTCTTGATATCTGGCAACCGCACTCATGAGAGCTCGCGCAGTAGAGGCGTGTAGAGCAGTCTGCAGTAACATTTAGTCTCTTTTTTTGACGAAAATAAAAATAGGTTTTTGGTAAAGTTTTTATCTTTTTGAATACATTTTAGTCTCGTCATATTTCATCAACGAAATTGCATGTTGATATAGTTATCGTTTATTGACCTTACTGTCATCTCGTCTTCATCTCGTCTTAGTCATGGGGAAAAAAGCTCGTCAACGAACATTTTTCGTCATAGTCTTCGTTAACGAAATTAACACTACTGCTGATCTTCAAGCCTGACTGTACAGTATGTGGGATTCAAAGCTCTTAATTGAAACTGTCAAGACTTTAAACAGCTGACATCAGTATCTGACACGACTCAAACGCATCAGGAGCCGCTCTGAAAGCAAACTCAGCTGCGAAGCGTGTCTAGAACGAGTGGGATGCGCTCCAGACGGCATTCATGATGCATAAAGAACCGCCGATAAAGTTTTTATCTTTTTGAATACATTTTAGTCTCGTCATATTTCATCAACGAAATTGCATGTTGATATAGTTATCGTTTATTGACCTTACTGTCATCTCGTCTTCATCTCGTCTTAGTCATGGGGAAAAAAGCTCGTCAACGAACATTTTTCGTCATAGTCTTCGTTAACGAAATTAACACTACTGCTGATCTTCAAGCCTGACTGTACAGTATGTGGGATTCAAAGCTCTTAATTGAAACTGTCAAGACTTTAAACAGCTGACATCAGTATCTGACACGACTCAAACGCATCAGGAGCCGCTCTGAAAGCAAACTCAGCTGCGAAGCGTGTCTAGAACGAGTGGGATGCGCTCCAGACGGCATTCATGATGCATAAAGAACCGCCGACACGAGGAGACAAACACGTCTGAGGATCTCAGTCACGTGCGGCACAGAATAAAAGCCTCTGAATACTGTACAGAAAGATACACAAACAGTTCACAAACAGAAAATAAAGATAAAATAAATATGGATAAATAAATAGATAGATAAAGATCAATTTAAATAAAATAAAAAGGGTAAATAAGAATAAACAAAAAGAAAGTGATTTTGAATATATAATAATAAATAATAAAAAAATAAAGAAATAAAAAATATTTAAATAAATTACAAAATAATAAACAAATATATATTTATATAAAATAATGATGTTATATAAATTATATGTATGTGTATATATATATATATACACACACACACACAAATACATAATGAATAAATAATAAAAATTAGAAAAATAATAAATAAATACAAAAATTTTAAATACATAAGAATGAACAAAATAAGAATCAATAAATATGTAAGTGCATAAACATAGGAAAGAATAAGAATAGTATTATAAATAAAAAATAGAAATACAAAAACATTAAATAAAACAATGATAAATTATAAAATTATAAAAATTAAAATAATAGGAAAAATAAAAAATAAAAATGAGAAAAACACAAATAAAAATGAATAAATAAATATCAATAAATAAAATAAAAATTAGAAAAATAAATAACTCAAACATGGAAAAACAAACAACAAATAAAATAGAATTAGAAAAATAAATAACTAAAAAGTGGAAAAACAAACAAACAAACAAGTAACTTGATTATTTGGGGCCACTGCAGATCATTTGCGCACCACATGCTTCATATTTAGAAATATATATATATATATACATAACCCTGCTCCAATAAGTAAATGTTTTTACAGTCCTGAAACAAACGGAGTTGTGTGATTTAAATGAACACAGAGTTGTACTGTAATGCAGCGGCGAGCGTGTGCTGAGTTTGCAGACGACGTCAGGAGCGTTACTGCAAAATAAAAGACTAAAACATCTACAGCTGAGAAACAATCCTTCGTATTTAAGAATCCACTGGGAAAAAACTCCCTGATTACAGAAAACCCAGTAAAGAGGAAATCCAAGCCAAACAAGCCATGTAGATAGGAAGCCTGATAATGATAATGCTGGAGTTTAGGGCTGGGTGACATCGCTAAAGCATTGCATCTCTGTGTTTCTGATCCTATAATGCGCAGCGAGAGAGAAAAATCTGAAGGGCTTCCAGCTCTGATCTCTTCAAAATGAATGAATCTCTCAACAACATCAGAGAATTACAGACGACTGAGCCATTTCTAGGAAAACCAAGATTTCTGAGATGATCACTTAACATGCAATAAAGTTATGTGACAAAAACACACTAGTTTTTCACAGGTTGAAGGATTATTTCACAAAAAAAGAACAGTAGGTAATATGTAAACGTGGTGTGCATGTAATTTATTGTTTGCAATACACTACTGTTCAAACATTTGGGGCCCATAAATAAATTAATACTTTTATTCATCAAGGATGCATTAAATTGATAAAAAGTGACAGTAGCCTAAAGACATTTATTATGTTCCAAAATATTTCTATTTCAAATAAATGCTGTTCTTTTGAACTTTCTATTCATCTGTGAATCCTCAAAAAAATTAAATGTATGATGGTTTCCACAAAAATATTGGGCAGCACAACTGTTTTCAACATTGATAATAATCAGAAATGTTTCAGCAAATCAGCATATTAGAATGATTTCTGAAGATCATGTGACACTGAAGACTGGAGTAATGATGCTGAAAATACAGCTGCGCATCACAGAAATAAATTACAGTTTAACAGATATTCACATAGAAAACAGCTGTTTTAAATTCTAATAATATTTCACAATTTTTACTGTATTTTTTATCAAATAAATGCATCCTTGGTGAGCAGAAGAGATAAATCATCAATATTTGAAACTGAATGGACTGCAGTCTTACTGTCAAATCAAACACATCTACTCTGACTAAAGTCTGTTCAGTTACTGATCCAAACCTCTTCTGAATGAAACTATAATCTCGACTTCAGGGAATGAAACACCTGCCGTCACACAAAAACACGCATGAGAGACAGATAGAGACGCTTCCAGAACACAGTGAGCTGCATTTCACAACATAGTAAGCTATAGAAAAGACTTCAATTATATGCATAAAGTATATGCATGCAAGAAAAGTAAAATAAAATAAAAAAATTGACAATTTTCACTATTTATGTGCAACATGCTAACAGCAAAATCGATTTTGTTGATGTTGTCAGCGATGCTCACTAGTTTGTTGAATACAGCTACAGAATTATGAAACATGAAAGAAAACTCCAGCTTTTCCTGGCAATTCAAGTGTATACTGATTAAAAATCCTGAACTTAGCAATGCCACTGGGTTTGGCGTCCTTGACTGTGAACTCCTGTGATTAAAGGGAGTGCTAAACATCAGTTTTACAGAGACTGGACGGAAAAGGACAAAGACAAAGGGTTGTACTGTATTAATGACAAAATTGGTCGAGTTCCCGGCAGCGGCGGCCCACTGTTAATGCTGTTTGGATCAGGACTCAACACCAGCCTTCGCTCGAACTCGTCTCACAGGAGAACGTGCCTGTTTTCACTGCGGATGAACTGATCGCATTAGTTACAGGCTGATTATCAGAACTAATACCTGCTTTCTGAAACACCACACCGATCGCACTGAAAATCACCGGCTTTCCCTCCATATTTAACCTTTTATGTGCTGAAATGTAGTTCATCTTCATTTCTGTGGTTAAAAAATTCACACATTTCTAGCACATAATACTAGAGAACGACAGATAGAACGATAGATAGACAGACAGACAGACAGACAGACAGATAGATGACAGACAGATAGACAGACAGACAGACAGACAGACAGATAGATAGATAGATAGATAGATAGATAGAACCATAGACAGACAAAATGCTAGATAGGCAAAATAATAGAACAACGATAGAATGACAGACAGACAGACAGATAGATGACAGACAGATAGACAGACAGACAGACAGACAGACAGATAGATGACAGACAGATAGACAGACAGACAGACAGACAGACAGATAGATAGATAGATAGATAGATAGATAGATAGAACCATAGACAGACAAAATGCTAGATAGGCAAAATAATAGAACAACGATAGAATGACAGCCAGATAAAACGATAGAACTGATGGACAGAAGGATAGATAGTGATATAACGACAGACAGACAGACAGACAGACAGACAGACAGACGCAGTGTATCTGCTGAATGAAATGACTGCATCTGTTCTGCAGGAGACTCTTGTCTGATAGCTGAAGGGACGAGGACGCTGAGCTGGACTCAAACCCGCCGCAGCAGCGCTGGCAGACGCTCAGCCGCTCCCATGATCCTCTTCTGCTCACGCCGCTGTCTGACTGGCATTCACCAAACTAAGCTGCATTACAACGCTGAGAGCCGCACTCTGTAACGGAGGTGTAACCAAAGCCTTTGAGTGGATTATAATGGTCAAGTTCCCACTGAGTGCTCAAGAAGCGCTTGAGTGAGTTAAAACAGCCTCGAGGCTTGGCTAATCATTTCTGAATTATAGATTGATAATTGCAGCAGACGTTTGCTCGGGAAAGCAAAGCAACTGTCAACAGCAGTTGGCTAATGACCAGATTTACATAAAACACCTAACAAACGGAGACACTGGCGTGATTAAAACTTTGTGCACTTTTTTCTTTTCTTGTCCTGAATTTGAATGGAAATGCAGATTTTAATTTAAGTGAAAGGCAATGCAGTTTATATAAGTCATTTTTAACTAGAAAAGCACAGTTTGTCAAGACTATAAATGCTGAACAAAACCTTGACCGGACAGATAGAAAGACAGAATGACAAACAGATGGATTGAACAACAGATAGATAAACATAAAGATAGACAGATCAATATAATGATAGATAGACAGACAGAACAATATGGTAGATATAATGATAAATGGATACAGAATGATAAACAGATAGACAAAACAATGGATAGAGGATTAAATTGATAGATGAATAGATATAGAGATAAATACATCAAATGATGAATAAAAGGATACATACATAGAAGTGTAAATATATAAAATGATAGATAAACAAACAGAACGATTGGATGGATGGATGATAGAATGATAAAACGATAGATAGATAGATAGATAGAATGATAAAACGATAGATAGATAGATAGATAGATAGATAGATAGATAGATAGAATGATAAAACGATAGATAGATAGATAGATAGATAGATAGATAGATAGATAGATAAAACGATAGATAGACAGAATGATAGATAGATAGATAGATAGATAGATAGATAGATAGATAGATAAAACGATAGAATGATAAAAAGATAGATAGATAGAATGATAGATAGATAGATAGAATGATAGATAGAATGATAAAATGCTAGATAGATAGATAGACAGAATGATAAAACGATAGATAGATAGATAGATAGATAGATAGATAGAATGATAAAACAATAGATAGATAGATAGATAGAATGATAAAACGATAGATAGATAGATAGATAGATAGAATGATAAATAGATAGAGATAGATAGATAGATAGATAGATAGATAAACTAGTATTTTGAAATACACAAATTCCAATATTAATTTCAATAATGATCAGGTTCTCAAGCGCTAGTATCAGTAAACGGAGCAGCTATTTGTTGGAGAGCGCGGTTCGTCCGGCCGTCATCAGCGTAATCTCAGTGTGTGAGTGACACACATCACATCGCTTCTCCTCCTGCAGCCGACTGAATCACCGCAGGCCTCTGGGAAGCCGTGAGCCGCTGACACAGACGGGAGAGTGGCCTGCTTCCTCCTCCATCATCTCCCTCCCTCCCTACACACTCCCTCCCCGGGGCAGGACGCGAGCGCCGAGCGCATCGCAACAACAACGCATCCCTAACACACGAGACAGATGCGTGAAGCATGCATCTTGTCTGTGCCAGACTCCAGAGAGATTCTCAGGTGCGCCGACCCGCTCCGGACATAAATGCACGTCACAAGCATGATGTGTGCATTATTGCATGAGCGCATTTCCTGCATTTATCACATTAAACGTGATGATGGCAGCATCTGGGGAGTGTTTGTGCCGATCAGGGAGAAAGGTGCTGCGCTCTTACCTTATTGCAGTCACTGTTTGCAGGAAACAGCTCACCTGAGTGCCCAGACGAAACGTATGCAGGCCAATCGCCGAATTCAAAACGTCTCTCTCCGACTCGGACGGCTGGAAGCCCGGAGAGCGTACTAAAGCAAAAGAGACTGTGGATGCAGGGGGGAGCTTTCAAAGTGACGTCTGGAGCATCGCTGTGTGACGCAGGTTGAGTGTATGGCACGTTCGGCGCAGCTCAAGGGTCGCATTAGAAATGCGATGCAATGCTCATGTCCTTGTCCAGTCGCCCGCTGTTGAGAAACGAGACGGGCTTTGAGCTGCAACCCCTGCGAGTGTGATGGTCCGATCCGGAGCCGTGCAACCCTCTCTCTCCGTTTCTCCCTCAGCTATTGATTCACTCCAGCTCTGCGCAGCTTCAGTGAAATATGAAACCCATGCCTGCCAAGCTGCCATTAATCGTGAGTAACATTAACAACGAGTATCAGAAAGGACAGAGAACGGCGCGCTCCAGATGTCCTGCATCACCGCAGCTTCCGCCAAACACCCAGAGAGAGGGAGAGAGGGAGAGACACACCATTCAAACCCGCATCTCTGTGAAAGCATGAGAGCAACATGTCACTCTCCTGTTAAGAACATCTCAGGTCGCATTTCACTGCACGAAGCATTAAGAACGTATACAGCGGGTAAAATAAGTATTGAACACGTCACCATTTTTCTCAGTAAATATATTTCTAAAGGTGCTGTTGACTTGAAATTTTCACCAGATGTCGGTAACAGCCCAAGTAATCCATACATACAAAGAAAACAAAACAAATAAGTTCAGAAATTAAGTTCTGTGTAATAAAATGGAATGACACAGGGAAAAAGTGTTGAACACATGAAGAAAGGGAGGTGCAAAAAGGCATGGAAAGCCAAGACACCAGCAGAAATCTATCAGTAATTAGAAAGTCAGTGGAAATTAATATTAGCTGGTTCAGTCGCAACACCTACAGTACCAGGATGATGAAGATGAAACAAGGGTGACAATGATCCCAAACACAGCCAAGGAAACTCTCGATTGGTTTCAGCGAAAGAAAATAAAGCTGCTAGAATGGCCAGCCAATCACCTGACTTGAATCCAATAGAAAATAAGAACTACAGATCAGAGTTCATAGAAGAGGCCCACAGAACTTTCAAGATTTGAAGACTCTGTGGAAGAATAGGCCCAAATCACACCTGAGCAATGCATGTGACTAGTTTCTCCATACAGTATCAGGGCTCGCAAAATCGCTAGCCCGACGTCCCATTAAACCTATTTTTAGAACCATTATTAGTTTTTGCATTTTTCTCACTATCAGATGAGAACTGAAATAAATGAGCTGGATAATGACAGTGACTTTGCAATATCAACACTGTTATTGAACTAAATCAACATTGAAATTAATTGAACTGAATGACACTATTGTGCAGGGTTATTTAAGTATAGCCTAGCTATGTTGTACGTAGTACACATTTTCACAACTTGAAATATAATAAACGTTAACTGAAACAAAATTAAATATAAAAAATGTTTTATTTCAGCTAGTTGCAAAGGCAACATTTCTAATTTTTTTTTATTTAGTTTAATTTACTGTACTAAAATAAATAAAAAAACTATACAGACATTGTTAAAAAAATCTACTAAAAAGGACAAAAGCGCACAGCAAAATGACTATAACTAACTAAAGTTAAAATGAAAACAGAAAATATAAAAATAAAAAAATTATTGAAAATATTAATAAAGTATCTCAATCAGTGATGTGGGTAGTAACGCATTACTTTTTGTATACATTTTAATTCCTTTGTTTAACAGTTCTATCTGATTATTAGTAGAGATCAACCGATATATCAATTTCCCGATATTTTTCCCGATATTTAAGCATTTTACCATAATCGGTTATCGGTTTTGTAATATCGCATTCACCGATAAACGCCACCATCTTGTGGGTGTTTTGAGAATTGCGTGCAGGATCGCCATTGCAGCGCATCTGAGGGGAGACGAGACAACAACAATGGCATGGTGCAGGTACTTGATTTGCTGTAGTTAGTAAACTTTATTTAACATAACAG
>NW_015642062.1:35453-35994 GCF_001515625.1 Sinocyclocheilus rhinocerous | reverse complement strand
ACGCCGCCATCTTGTGGATGTTTTGAGAATTGCGCGCAGGATCGCCATTGCAGCACGGCGTCTGAGGGGAGACGAGACAACAACAACAGCATGCATAGGTAAACCATACGTACTTGCTTTGCTGTAATTAGTAAACTTAATAACAGCCATTAATGCACATATTAGATGTGTTACAATCCGTCAAGTCCTCTCCCAATAAAGACGTAACTTTGCACAAGTTAAATAATGCAGCCATGAATGAGCGCATGTTGGAAATAAAAGCGCTGAATTTAATTTTCTCTCTGTTGTCTATATGCTCATCATTAGTCTCGTGAAGGCGTCTGCATTTTGCTGTTCACTTGCTGTTGATGCTCAGGAAATGCTCCAGCACGGCCACCGCATGTAACTTTTAACAAGATTCACTTGTTTAAAACACCATAAATTATATTAACATTTACTACATAACCATTATTTCGCTAATACACATCTAAATAAATACAACTCTATGGAAATTAATTATTTATTATCTCCGCGAGCGATCGCAGTTTGAGTATAGCTCTGT
>NW_015642062.1:31996-32104 GCF_001515625.1 Sinocyclocheilus rhinocerous | reverse complement strand
AATTCTCTCTCTTCTCTCTCTGTTGTCTATATGCTCATCGTCTCATGAAGTCGGAGTCACGTAAAATAATCCTGTCCCAATTCTCCCAATAAAGACGTAACTTTGCAT
>NW_015642062.1:23388-31733 GCF_001515625.1 Sinocyclocheilus rhinocerous | reverse complement strand
TATTTATTATCTCCGCGAGCGATCGCAGTTTGAGTATAGCTCTGTATAAATGCATAGATAAACAGCACTGTCAACATGCATTTCATAATCTAGAACGGCAAAAACATTAGTAATTCTGATATACCAGTTGAGAAATGCAATAAAATACGATGTTTTGTTTGTTATATTCCAATATTCCAGAGAATATTATTCAGTGAATTAACATTATCCAGTGAATTATTCTTCACTCTTTAGCCTATTAAACAGCTTATAAACCTACTTAACACTGTAGTTTAAAATGAAGATGACTCCTGTCCTTTATTTATTTTCTCCATTTGAAAACATTAGACATTCTACATTTATTTTGCTTATTGTTAATATTAGTGTTGCTGCCGATGCTTTAAATAAAAAGTTTTTTTATTGTTGTAATGTGAAGATTAAATTTAACATGAAAGACTGCTAATTTTCAACACTTTTTTTAAGATGACTGAAAGGAGGAAAAACCAAAGTGAAGTATGGACTTACTTCACTCAGTCATTTATTTACTTTATAACAGTAAATAAATATCGGTTCTGCATATCGGTTATCGGGCACATAAACACGCAAATAATTGGTATCGGTATCGGTTATAAAAAATCAATATCGTTGTAATATGAAGATTAAATTTAACATGAAAGACTGCTAATTTTCAACACTTTTTTTAAGATGACTGAAAGGAGGAAAAACCAAAGTGAAGTATGGACTTACTTCACTCAGTCATTTATTTACTTTATAACAGTGAATAAATATCGGTTCTGCATATCGGTTATCGGGCACATAAACATGCAAATAACTGGTATCGGTATCGGTTATAAAAAAAATCAATATCGGTCGATCACTAATCATTGGAATCACTTTCAAAACGATTTTTTCCAGCTGATGAACGATACAAACATTGACAGCCAATCAGAATCCATGCTGCTCTAACGAGCTCGAGAATTTAATGCGGCAGACGAGCATGCGCTGCTTAGAATAAACAGACGACATCGTCCGCTGGTGTGGATGCTAATATCGTTATCTTTATAGTTACTGTTCTTGGCGTGAACGGGCCTTAACGTAATCTTGTAATGCATCACTTTTAAAAGCAACTTTCCCCAACAATAATCTCAATTATACTAAAATAACACTGCTATTGTCTTCTGAATAGCTGCTTTATAGCTAAATTGAAATTTTTTCATAATTGATTCATTTTAAATTAAACAACATTACTTATCTTCCTGTTTATTAATGTGAACCTGCTTCAGTCTTTATTGTATAGTAGTCAACATTTGAAGTGGACCAAAAAAGTTCATCAAAGTTGTCCTAAGACAAGAACGGGTATTGTTTTGGTTTTAGGACAACTTTGATGAAAGGGTTTGATCCACTTCAAATGTTGACTACTGTATAAAGCACTATAGAAATACATTGAGATTAAGACTTTGAGATATATAACTCAAATTAGCATAATGCTTCTAAAATAAAACAAAATTTAATATCAAAATTCATTCAAGCCACAAGCCCCTTCACAATATTTTGACACAAATCAGATTTTTTAATTATACAGCACATCCAGTTTGTTTTTTACAATATTGTGAAATGCTGAATTAGAGTTTCCGCTCTAACATTAGTGTTTTAGACCCGGTCTACACTATCAGAAACGGTTTGTTTACCTGGATAAGCTCAACCTCACACCTTCACAGATCGATACGGCTAGTCCGTACGTACGAGGTCATCGCCTGACCTATAATTCAATAAAACAGGGGCTTCCACACAAACTCTATTTGCCTTATCAGCAGCGCAGGAGAGATTGAGCGCGGCACCCAAGAGCAGGCTCTCGCAGGAGATCGCTAACCTTGAGAGACGCAAGTGTTGCCATAGGAATGAGACACGGGGAGAAAACCAGCATAAGGCTCTCGAACCCTCAATCTGCAGAGATCCGACATGGAAAACAACCACGTACAATGCTCAGCTAATAACAGACACGGTTTGGGTTAGTTACTTGCTGAAAAGACTAACTTGGACTAGCATGACCAGTGCTGGTTTGCCATCAAAACTGCTAGTGAGGCTGGTCAACTACTAAAGTGTTTCTATTGAAGTTGGTTGACAAAGGCAGTGTTTTAATCATGAATAATTATCTTATTAATAGAATAGACTATTATTAGTCTATTCTAATTAATTATTAGCAGTCTATTCTAATTCTATTATTTTATGCATAGACTTGCATTCTATTCATTTACTAACTGCTTGTTTTCTTTAAAAAAAATAATAATTAAAATAACACTAGCTTCTCTAAACTTTTAGTATTCTATCTGTTTCCTTTTTATTTATTATACAATTAACAAAATGCAAAAAAGGCCTCTAACACTAGCTTGTTCTATTCTTTTTCTATTCTATCTGTTTTCTTTTTATTTATTATATAGGCTAATTAAAAAATAACCTTGCTATATGTACTGTGTTAAGCTAACTGAGACTTGTCACAGCACTTGTATATCGTTGCTCTTTTGTTGATTCTGATTGCTTCTATTGTCTTCATTTGTAAGTCGCTTTGGATAAAAGCATCTGCTAAATGACTAAATATAAATGTATTAAAGGGGTCATGGCATGGATTTGTAAAAATATTTTAATATGTTCCTTGAGGTTTACTTAAAATGTTAATAAAGTTTAAAAAAAATATGTGGAAAAAATGATTATTTTCAACCCTCATTCTGACCCTCTCTCTAAAACAACCTGTTTTAAGGGGCGGGTCCTTTAAGGCTTGTCAGGAATCAGCCGCTGTTACGATTGGCTAACGTCACTGCATAGGAAACCGTATCAACGCCCCCTCGCTGTTGCATGTGTTTTGACAACATGAAAAAAAAAAAAGGTCATTTCCAGACAAAGCATTATGAAATTATTTACTCACGGTTTGTGATGCAGATCTAGTACCGCTTCATCGTTCAACAAATGTTTCTTTATGACTCTCCATGACACTGTGCCTCGTTTACAAAACAAAATCCTCCGACACTATCCGGGATGCCATTACAAATAAACTATCCGCTTGTTCCTTACGCTGGGATCCTTCTGATATCTGTCCAAAGATGCGAACGAGCTGTTTAAACCAAACGCGTCAAAGTGAACGTTCTTTCACTCCATTTGTCCTGACGACACACTCGAGTGTAGACAAGATTGTGATTTCTATTTGCTTTTGACGCGACACGACACTCGCATTCAGCGTGATCAGGCGTTAAGTGACTGAGTGCCAGTGGGCGGGGCCTGGTGAGAAGAAGACTATTCGTCGATGTCTTGCTCTGGAGGCGGTGTTTATGCAAATGTTTGAGCCCAGGTGACGTCACCTTGTCCCACTGGATCCAAAACGAGCCGTTTTTGGAGCTTGATTAAATACATGTGACCGTGGACCACAAAACCAGTAATAAGGGTCAATTTTTTGAAATTGAGATTTATACACAATCTCAAAGCTAAATAAATAAGCTTTCCATTGATGTATGGTTTGTTAGGATAGGACAATATTTGGCTGAGATACAACTATTTGAAAATCTGGAATCTGAGGGTGCAAAAAAATCTAAATATTGAGAAAATCATCTTTAAAGTTGTCCAAATAAAGTTCTTAGCTATGCATATTACTAATCAAAAATTAAGTTTTGATATATTTACGATAAGAAATTTACAAAATATCTTCATGGAACATGATCTTTACTTAATATCCTAATGATTTTCGGCATAAAAGAGAAATGTATAATTTTGACCCATACAATGTATTGTTGGCTATTGTTACAAATATACCCCAGCGACTTAAGACTGCTTTTGTGCTCCAGGGTCACAAATGCTTTGTTTATAATGAGGACGTTTTAAGCTAAGAAACTTGCAGGATGTTTTAATGCAACAAAGACCTCTTATATGCCAAAAGATCAAGGTTCAGAAATCAAAGATTTCTCATGTCATGACCCCTTTAAGAAGCCTGTTACTTTCTTATAATAAGCAATATTCAAACTGAAGATTCACCAATTTCCAAATATGAGTAAAAACTGACTTTGACGAGTAAATAAAATCCAGTTGGCCAGCAACTTATTAAGAACTGAAACTGAAACACAATAAAAACGTCACAAAGTTGCATATCTTCCAAAAACTTTTAGCATTCATTTAAAAATAGGACAGCAATTTATTAACGACATTAATTCCACTGTTGTTAATGTAATGCAATTTTCTTTTTACTTAAATTTACAAATTAAATTAACTATTAAATTAACAAAATAGTTAAAAAATAAACTAAATTATTTAATGTTAAAAGTTGTTCAATATTGTCAGTTAATTATCTCCCTTTTAACTTAAATAGTTAT
Source organism: Sinocyclocheilus rhinocerous (assembly GCF_001515625.1). Lineage (NCBI taxonomy): Eukaryota > Metazoa > Chordata > Actinopteri > Cypriniformes > Cyprinidae > Sinocyclocheilus > Sinocyclocheilus rhinocerous. Next base: position 27,402 of record NW_015642062.1, on the reverse strand, counting down.
ATTTAACTACTAAATAAGTTAACTACTAAATAAAATTAACATAATTAATTTAATATTAAAATTCATTCAGTAATGTTGTTACATTTTAATATTTACTCAAACTTAAATTAAATTAATATAATACTTCTAAAAAATGAATTTAATATTAAAATTCATTCATTAATGTTATGTATATTTACCTTAAATTTTAATTAACAACTAATTTAAATGAACACTTCTAAAATAAACAAAATAATTGTAAAGACTAAAATTTATTTGATAATGTTGCCAACTTAAACTTAACTTAAATTTAAATTAACTAATAAATTAACAATACTTCTAAAATAAAATTACTTCAATACTAAAATTCATAAAATAATTTTATTACAGTATTTTTTTACTGTAATGCATTAATCACGTTACATTCATTGTCGACACATGAATCAGCAACTAAACACTAGGGCTGTGTATCACCAGCAAAGTCACGATACGATATGTATCACGATACAGATGCCACGATACGATACGTATCACGATACATGACTGCACTGAATTTCACCTCAGCAGAATTTAGAAAAACAGCTGTTTATTAAACACTGCTTACTATAGTGCCATTTCTAACTATTGGCAGAGCAGGCAGCTGACCTCTGCATTATGAAGGGCCTCCATAACTGTACCACAGTACAATATAGGTAATGGCATATGTTTCATGTTTACATTGTGCACTCCCCACCAGGTACAATATTCTGATTGTTTGCATCTTGTTTTTAAGCCCATAAATAATAATGTACTTGTTATATCAGGCAACCCAGTTGTTTTCCTCTGCGGCCAGGTTAAACCTTGTTGTAGCCTATATATGCTCTATTCATTCTTTTTTAGAAACCTCGCACTTTTCTACTCAATTTTAAACGTAAAATTTTTAACAAATTAAGTGCGGTCCACTGCTGCACACGTGCCACAATATCGATACAGGGCCAGCTGTATCGATACTCGTATCGTCAAATCTCTGTGACGATACATCGTCGTATCGATATTTTGAACACAGCACTACTAAACACAATAAAATGATATCGAAAAACCAAAACCAAAAAAAAAAAAACGTCACAAATTGCGTAACTTTTGCATTCATATAAAAAAGCAGATAAATAATTATATTTTCATAGGGACAATTCTGTAAAATAAATTAAGCAAAATGATGGTGAATGGATAGAAGATAAGGCATACGAAATCTGCTGCCATCTGAAACTGCTGCTGCAGGTCTGAGCCAAAATGGCCGTCTGGATTTGAATATAATTCAATTCTCTGTGAGATCTTTGTAATGGATCGCCGCTGAGCGACTGATGGAGTTCTGATCCGAACGTAATCGAAAAAAGATCTGGCCTACATCTGCAACACACATATATACTGAAAACTAGTGTATTACACTCAAAAAAATGCTGGGTTAAATACAACCCAGTGCTGGGTAAAATAGGGACAAACCCAGCCCGCTGGGTCAAAACAACCCAATTGCTGGGTTTGTCCCTATTTTACCCAGCACTGGGTTGTACTTAACCCAGCATTTTTTAGAGTGTAGAGAATAAACAGTAGGCATTATTCCACAATAAGCATTTCAAGTGTGCATACTGCAGAAATAGAACGGGTATGAAAGGATGCTATTCTGAGCACAGCTGTTCTCTGTCTTAGTACGAATAGAGTCATTGAAGCATTTTCAGAAGGGAACTTCGTTAGTAAAGCAGAAGCTGCATCAAACCAGCCTTGTGTTCCTGTAAGGAGACCATCGGCGTCTTATTGTCGTCTCATCGAGAAGAACTGAAGGAGTCTGAACAGAGACGCTTTTGAGACCAGAGCTGTAGGAAGCAAGCAAACGGCCATCTGTCCGTTCCGTAATGAGATCCCTTTAATATCAACATTGATTAATCAAGGGATTCAGCTGACAGTCTCCTGCTTCTCAGATGTTTCTCTTGAGAAAGATGCAGCAGTCTTACATGTCGGGAAATCTTCATACTGTATGTAGAACTGTGCTCAGATTTGTTAGGATGCTTTAACTCTTTCCCCGCCATTGACGAGTTATCTCGTCTTTTAGAAGACGTGGACTTGTTAGGAAATGTTTACTCAATTAAATCATAGCGCGGTGATTTCACTTATATTATGTCATGAGCAATTCAGTTCTATATTAGTAGTTGTAGCCATTGCGGCGTGAACGTCGTCTCAGCTATATCTATAACTGAGGGAGAATATGTCGGCGTGGACGCCCGTGCATTGTCTACGCCGGGCGTAGTTGCACCTGATCGTAGTTTCAGTTGGTGCAACAGGTGTAAATATTTATCGTAAAGCAGGACGTTGCAAAGCCCAGCGTAGGGCTTACACTCAGCGTTTTTACGTCTAGCTGGTGCAACCGGCCCCTGATCTTTATTTTGGTGTATTGCATATTCAAATATTCATACAGCAAAATATTCTGGAGGCCATCAAATTTTAGTGAAAATCATCAAAATCGCTGGCGGTGGCTGGCAACTTTTTTCAAAAATGCTGGCGGGGAAAGAGTTAAGTATCTCAAACATTTTTTATCAGATGCTCATCAGAAGATCAAATGATCTGAGCTATATATGATCATTTTATAGCTCTATGCTTTTAACTGCATGACTACTAGCAACTTATTTGGGTTTATTTTTACTCTCCTAAGGAATTTTACAAAAAACATCTGAGACAACTGTGATAAGTAAAAAAAATAACTGAAAACTCCATTAACTCTCAGCAGCAACTTTTGAGATTTTTGTTTTCTAAAATGTATATAGCGATGAATTTTTGTAAAATCTATAAAACATGTCATATATCTGTTTATATGAAAAAAATAATTTTTTTCAGGTTTTCTCTACTGCATTTTAAAGATAATTAGGATTTTTTTTTTTGCATTGGGACTGCAATTTATTAATGACAATCAATTCCACTCTCAGTAATGTAATGCAAAAATAATGTTGTTAAATTATTTACATTTTAACTTAAATATAAATGAAGGAATAACATTACTTTAACAAAATACTCCTAAAAATATAAATGAAGGAATAACATTACTTTAACAAAATACTCCTAAAATAAATAAAAATGATTTCAATAATTTTCAAAAAATAATTTTAGTTATTTTTCTACTTCTTTATGGCCTGGTTTCACAGACAGGGTTTAAACTAAGCCAGGATTAGGCCATAGTTAAATAAAGACATTTAAGTAATTTTTATAAACATGCCTTAGAAAAAAAAAAACATTACTGGTGTCCATCTTGAGACAAAACAAAGGCATTGATATATTTTAAGATCAATCAGCGCACGTTTATTTAATTTGAAACAGCTCAGACTTACAGTTTAGTCCGGGACTAGGCTTAAGCCTTGTCTGTGAAACCGGGGGTATAAGTATTATGTTCATATGTTCATATTTAACATTAGTATCATTTAGTATAATAATATTTAGTATTTTTAGTATATTCAGTAATATTTAGTATATTTAATAATTTATAATATTATTAATATTTAATATAACAATTAATTCTGCTATCAGTAATGCAACACAAAATAGTGTTAAATAATTGAAATTGTAACTTAAAGGGCACCAATTATGCCCCTTTTTACAAGATGTAATATTGGTCTTGGGTGTCCCCAGAATGTGTCTGTGAAGTTTCAGCTCAAAATACCCCACAGATCATTTATTATAACATCTGGAAAATGTCATTTTTGGGGTGTCTAAAAAAGAGCTGTTTTGGTGTGTATCACTTTTAATGCAATTGAGATACATTTAGTTGAGATGCAAAATGACATAAGAAGCCGTGTTATTTTAGTATCACTGAAATATGATCAGTTTTACTAATATTTTGAATTAGATTTTATTTTTATATTTACCATTTTCATTAAAAAAAAATTTTTTTTAATTTGTATTAACTTTTACTTTAGTTTTAGTTTCAGTTAATAAGGTCAAAAATATATTAAAATGAGAAATGTTGCCTTGGCAACCAGCTGAAATTTTTTTTGATAAATATAAACTATAATATAA
>NW_015642062.1:5426-18369 GCF_001515625.1 Sinocyclocheilus rhinocerous | reverse complement strand
CCTATTTTAACGATCTAAGCGCATGGTCTAAAGCGCACGGCACAGGTGCACTCAGGGCGTTTCCGAATCCACTTTTGTTAGTTTAACGACGGGAAAATGGTCAGCGCGCCCGGCGCATGGTCTAAAAGGTTTGTCCCTATTCTCTTAATGAGTAATGGGTGTTTTTTGGGCGTAACGTGCAATAAACCAATCAGAGTCTCATCTCCCATCCCCTTTAAAAGCCAGTTGCGCTTGTGCCATGGCGGGTTTGCTCATGGCGGAATTTAATTTTTCATTTTTAAAAATGTTTGTGTGCTGCTGCGCGTCCCTGTGTTTGTAATAAGCAACGTGTACATGCGTTGCGCACCCGCCTATAGGCGCATATTACTAACGCGCTCTTTAAATAACAAAGAAAAAATATTGCGCCAGACTTTAGACCAGGTTTTAGTTGGTCTATGGAGCAGTCTATTTCAGTTCCTCAAAATAGCAACGCGCCAACAATGCACCTGAACACACCTCGTTTTCAGACCAGCATGCCCATGGGCGCACAAATGGGCGCAAATGCATTTGCTATTTAAACAACGTGGCGCAGGACGTGAAAATGATAACTGCGTCGGGCTGAAACTAGCAAAAACTAGCTCGGTCCTTTGTTCACTTCATTTTACAGCGGATTCGTTTACAAACAAGGCACAATTCAATGCAGGATTTTCAGAAAGACTGAAACTAAAAGACGATGCTGTGCGACTATATTGGATCCGACAGTAATGTCGCAACACAAGTGTGAGTAACTGTTTTCATTACATGCTCAGTATTGCTTAGCAATAGTGAAAATTAGTTTGTTTTCTCTGTCAACAGTATTTTATGATTTATGGAGCCGTTAATATGTCAACAAGAACCTGGACTCACCCAGTATTCAGATTTATGTTCTGGAAATGTATGCAAACTAGTGCATATGTAATGAGACCATGCATACTACATTTTGCATATTTAAATATAACATTTAAGAAAGCTTGTAATACAAAACAAATGTCTTAATGCACTGTGATTAATCAACTGGTATAAAACTGAGCGCTCTCAGCGCCGGCGGTGGCAAATGCTAAATAATAAAGCGCTTTATCAGGACGGAAGATAAGAGCGGTTCACGGCCGGAGCAAAACTGGCTATGAATCCTGAGAGAGAGAGAGAGAGTCACGAATCCCTGCTGTCGTTCAATGCATCTCTCAGAGACGCAGTAAACGCTTCTCGCCGCTATCAGGAGCGAGATCTGACTCACGGAGGGCATATCGAACACTTCAGACGTCTTTGAAGAGTCGCTCTGGTTCTGCATTATTCATGCGTGAACAGCGTGTTTAGTGCAGCCTGACATTTCCAGAGCGCTCTGCATATTTCCGTCCTGGCGTATCGCCCGCTAACAACCAAAACGGTCATTCTGATCGCTGGGATGGAGGGGAAATATCCCGGCGTATTCATCAGTCTGAGCTAATTACAGCACGTTAGTATAGACACCAGCTGCCGCTTAGCATCTCATCACAACAACAGCGGCGACTGCAATCAGCGCTCCGTACCCAAAGCAAAGGTCAAGAGCTAAACAGGCTCCGTTACAGCATCTGCTTTCACGCCACGACCCAGAGAGATCAAACAGAGAATCAAAGCTGTGTCAAAATGTCCTCAAATCAAACTTCATAAAGCATTAATATTACCATGAGCTGCATGGGGAATATGAAAAATTATTATTATAAGCAAAACTGATTCACATCATTTATAGTTTGAGTGGTTTCTAAATGTCTCTTATATTTGATGAATGATTGACAGCACAAAGCACATTGTGTTCAGTACAAACCATGTTTAACCAACAATAAAAATAACAAGTCTATTTCTTTGGTTGTCCTAACTATGCTTTAATATAGAGATAACTGTGCTTTATTATTTAGCACTGTTTTCCTTTTTTTTTTGCTACAATATTTTAACAGACCTGTGACCCACTTAAACATTATTATTACTATTTCTATAATCATGTTTGTTTATAATCAACAAAATAAAAAAATAAAAATAAAAATTTATTGATATATAAAACACAATTTTTTTAAATAAAAGAAGTACTTTTAATAAAATATTTTTAATTAATTTAATGAAATATTTTAATACAAAATAAATAAATAAATAAACAAAGAAGCATAGCAAACATGGGGATTGTTTAATAAAATAATTTTTAAATAAAATATTGTAATAATTTAAAATAATTTGATAAAATAAATAAATAAATATTGTGTAGCCCTATAAACAAGCATAGCAAACATTCAGCTTTTTAAATAGCTTTAACCAACAATAAAAATAACAAGTCTATTTCTTTGGTTGTCCTAACTATGCTTTAATATAGAGATAATTGTGCTTTATTATTTAGCACTGTTTTCCTTTTTTTTTTGCTACAATATTTTAACAGACCTGTGACCCACTTAAACATTATTATTACTATTTCTATAATCATGTTTGTTTATAATCAACAAAATAAAAAAATAAAAATAAAAATTTATTGATATATAAAACACAATTTTTTTAAATAAAAGAAGTACTTTTAATAAAATATTTTTAATTAATTTAATGAAATATTTTAATACAAAATAAATAAATAAATAAACAAAGAAGCATAGCAAACATGGGGATTGTTTAATAAAATAATTTTTTAATAAAATATTGTAATAATTTAAAATAATTTGATAAAATAAATAAATAAATATTGTGTAGCCCTATAAACAAGCATAGCAAACATTCAGCTTTTTAAATAGCTTTTAATAAAATTAATTTTTTAAATATTAATTTTAAATAAAACATTTTAAATTAATTTAATAAAATATTTTTACATTTAATTAATTAATTAATTAATTAAATAAATAAAGTGTAGCCGTATAAACAAGCATAGAAAGCCAGGAGCTTTTTAATAATAAAAGAAAAATTTAAACAAAATTATTTGCTAAAATACTTTTGATAAATAAATACATTTCTTCCCCAACTCATGCAACGCTAATATTTACTCAAACTCAAAACAATTTGAATACAGAAAATTAGCTCGGCTTGAAGTTTTGGTGACTTGAAACTCTCCTCAAGAACTCATTTTCCTCCAAAAATCTCCAAAGACACCAACACACATATCAAACACGGCGCGAACACCTTAATGACTTCTGCACAAATGACCTCAGATCCACACGGGGCGACTCCATACCCGTCAAACATCATCAGTGGCGCTCGTCAGCGCACGCCTAACGAAAGCAGCTCCGCAGGCCACCGCTCATCTGCACTTTAATATCTACTACACGGCCTCCAGGGGCTATTAAGGAAGGTTAATTAACGTACGGATAATACAGCTCATTTTTTAATGAGAGGAAGGGTCTTAACCCATGCTGGCACCGAAAGCTTCACGAGGGCCGGCGGGATTACGAACAAAACGTCCTCATACCGTCACATGTGATTGAGAACTGCGTCAATTAACGCTCACAGAGTCATTCCGTCACTGACGACGCTGGAAGACAAATGCATGACATTACTGTAAAACCAAGAGGGTGATGCTCAATATTCATAACAATTTTGCTGGAAATATGAAGTGATAAAACTATTTTGTGTTTGTCTATTAAGACTAGATGTAGTCTTTGCTCCTCATTTAAACTTCAATAAAACAAACAGTTACAGACATTGATTCAATTCTGTGAATCAGTCAATGAACTGATTCAAAACTCTGATTCAATTATTCGTTTGCTTCAATTTTCATGCATTAAAATGTTTTAGTAAAATACACATGGGCGAATATTGCCGTTTTATATATCTGATGTATATAAATTAATAGAATTATTAATTTAAATTAATTAAATATCATTCTTCATTTAAAACATGTTTTATTAATTATTATAATATTGATTATCTTTACTGATTAACTTGATTATTTTAACTCAATTTTTCTTACAGTATTTTACTTCTTGCAATAAATATATAAAATATTAATATGCATATTAAATATCATCAAATATCTCTGATAACTTTAACTCACTTTTTAGTGTATTTTACTGCTTGCAATAAATATATCAAATATTAATATGCATATTAAATATCATCAAATATCTCTGATAACTTTAACTCACTTTTTATTGCATTTTATTTCTTGCAATAAATATTCTGAATCTCCTTGATTTCGTAAACTCAATTTTTCTTACTGTATTTTATTTTAATGTATTTTACTGCTTGCAATAAATATATCAAATATTAATATGCATATTAAATATCATCAAATATCTCTGATAACTTTAACTCACTTTTTATTGTATTTTATTTCTTGCAATAAATATTCTGAATCTCCTTGATTTCGTAAACTCAATTTTTCTTACTCTATTTTTTATTTTTTTTGTAATTTTATGGATTTCCTTCATTACTTTAATTTTACTTTTTACTTTTTATTGCATTATTTTACCATATTTTAACTTATCGCAATAAATGTATAAATATTAGGATCGATATTAAATATCACCAATGGGCTGAGAAATATTTTATATCTGAGTATATTAACTGACTTTTTTATTGTATTTTACTTTGTGCAACAAATATTCTGAATATTTTAAAATATTTTAATTTACTTTTTTTTTTTTTTCATTTTTTCTCACTGTATTTTACTTCTTGCAATAAATATATAAACATTAAGCTACATACTAAATATCATCAAAAGACTGAAAAATATTTATCTGATTATTTTAAATGATATTTTATTACATTTATATTTTCTTACTATATTTTACTTATTGCAATAAATATTCTGAATCTCCTTGATTATTTTAACTCAATTTTTATTTTATATCTTGCACTAAATTTTCTGAATCTCCCTGATTTTTATTAACTTTTTTAAATATTTTTTTTACCATATGTTACTTTGCAATAAATATTCTGAAACTCCTTGAATATTTTACCTCAGTTTTCTCATTGCATTTAACTTCTTGCAATAAATAGTCTCTCTAACTGAAGAGCAAACACATAAATATTTATCTACACATGAAATGACATGAAAAGGCTGAGAAATATCTTTATATCTTAAAGATCTTGAAAATATTCATCATTTTTAGCATCTCCCAGTCCTTCAGGGACATTGTGCTATCTAAACCAGTACTGAAATAATCAGAAAAATATTAAAACAGGGAAACACGTTCCCACGATGCCCTTAAAAGGATGAGAATTGAACACTGCTGCTGTTTTTCTGTGCTATAAGAGAGATGAGAATAATGCTGGTTTCATTTCTTCGTTTAATATAAGCGAGTGTCTTTATTGTTGCTGGGATTACAATAAAAAAATAACAATGAACCACAAAACTAAGCATTCGTTTTAAATAAGGGAAAAGACCTTATTTGGGTCACAACGCAAGGTATATCCATCTTATTCATTTTGTTAATAAAAGTTAGATGTTTAATATATGCGAATTTGCCATTGTACTATTTTATGGCTGATATGTTTTAATTAATAAGATTATATTTAATAAACCACAAACTACGATCGTTTAAGGTAGCCTAAGGGGAAATCCATTTATTTGTGTTGAACGTGGGTAAAACATATCTTTATTCATTTTGTCAATAAAAGATCAAAGTTTAATCTACACTCTTAAAAATAAAGGTGCTTCACAGTGATGCCATAGAAGAACCTTTTTGTCTGAATGGTTGCATAAAGAATCTTTAACATTTCTGTTTCACAAAAGCTTCTTTGTGGCTAAAGAAGGTTCTATAGATTATAAAAAGCTAAGAAAGAGATGTTCTTTGACTGAATGCTTCTTTGTGGAACCAGAAATGGTTCTTCTATGGCATCGCTGTGAAGAACCTTTTATGCACCTTTATTTTTAAGAGTGTAGGTGAATATGACATTGTACTATTTTATTGTATAGCCTATGTTTTTTTTTTTACAACGCGTGTACATAAGTCTTATTCGTTCTGTTCACAAAACATTTATGTTTAATATAAGCCATTCAGTGACTTTGTAGAGGAAATAAGAATGCACAATTACATATCCAATGTCTTAAACGAATAAAAATATATAAATAATATAACCTATATGGCACTGATATATCATGCATCCCTATCAAGTAACAAGCATCAACAAGGACATCCTTACAAACCATGAAACAGCATATAAGTCATGCATATGAAGCAAATCTGGAAAACCAGTCAATATCGATGTGCTCGACATGATTCTCTCCGGCGGACGTTTACTCAGCTGCAAATGTTTGCTTCGTTTCCTCTAAGAGTCCATTTATGATGCAAACTATCAGGCCAAAATTTCACTGTGTTCCTTGGAAGGAAAGCCTGTCATCTGTCTGGCGGTTCCTGAAAAACTCTGATCCAGTTCGAGCCAGATCGAGCCGAAGCGTAATTGGCAAGCATCTGGATGGATGACGGCCAAGAGCCACAAACCGCCGGATTGAAGGGCAAGCGGCGATATGACAATCTCATCACGTTTACTCAGCGTTTCACACTTCATTATGAGCTAATGGAGGAAGAAGAAAACACATGACAGTCCATTAAAACTCATTTACTGTATGAAATCAGGAAGACCCTCCAGCTGCTTTTCTGTGCTGAAACACAATTCATCTTTTTGAGCTTTCTGTGAACGATGTATCCATGCATACACAGATATTTAGGCCCAAACTTCAGATTTATATGTTTCAACTGCATATACAGTATAATTTCCATGTATTTGGATTACACGGTTTAAGCATAAAATAAAAAATGAATGTGATGCATGTTGCGATGAAACTGGTAAGGAACAGGTAAGATATATTAGCAGTAATTTACTGAATGTGTCACAGTTAAAAAATGTGTAAATGTGTATTTTTGTGCATGTAATATATAATATGTAATATATAATAATATATCATTTATTTTTTAATTTATGCAATATATAATTTTATATACATATATATAGCATTTAAATTACCATATCTCTTGGAAACAGCAAACTTAGTTTTATTACTGGGTAAATATCATATTCATACATGTAAGTAATAATATATATATATATTTTTTTTATGCATTTGGCAGACGCTTTTATCCAAAGCCACTTACAGTGCATTCAGGCTATACATTTTTTACTAGTAGCCTATGGATATATATATATATATTTAAACGGAAAGTCTGAAATGTACTTTTTTATTTATTTGTCTGTTTTTATATTTATTTGTCTCAATTCTTGAGAAAATCAGTTCTTAGGGGGAAAAAAATAATTGTTTTTACATTTATGCTCATGCTGAGCCATTTGAATAAATACATTTTGAAAATATTACTTTAAAAAAATAAACAAATAAATAAATACTTAAATATACTAAAATAAACTATGCCATGTTTTTTTTTTTTTTTAGTGCAGAAATCTGAGCCGTTTCATTTCTGACTGATGAATATTCATCACATTACGTTTATTAGTTTATTTACGTTAAACAGTGTAATACAAATGGATGGACGTTTTATATGCAATTCAAATACATAAATCTTAAATTCAGGCCTCGGTATAGTTTTTGAGTGCTCTTAGAAGTCAAAAAAGCTTTTGTAGCACACACTTCTTCCAAGTCGCCACAGACTCTGACCCACTTACTGTATGTTAAGGATTCATTTGCGAACAGCAGTAGATTCTAAGACTTCTATCAGATTATATTCATCGTCAAAGACGAGGAGACGTCAAGATGAGGCTGACAATGAAGGCTGAAGCTTTTCCCTCAAACACAAAAGGAAAAATGCATGATTTATGGTGGCAACAACAAGCCCGTTCCGCAAATAACCGGGGAGCCTTTAACATGATGAAAGATGACATTTATTAAATTAATTCCACATGCTGACAGCAAACAAATGAAAGCAGAGAACGTGCCAGACTCCAGTTCAGCCCAGAATAAATAATGAACTTCTTGCACACGGAGAAAAGACAGGAGGAGACGAGAGGCTGCGATTTATGATTAGAAAATTACAATTTCCTTTGTGACGCCTTCAGTCGACCAGCCTTCGAGAATCACAGAGCTGTGAGCGTCAAGACTGAATCCAAAAATAAAGAGTTCACACATTTAGAATTAATTAATTTCCTTGATTTTAAATCACTTTGGATAAAAGTGTCTACTAAATGCATAAGTAAATGAAAACATCATTCTGATCATGTATTTTGATATGCAGAGCTTAAAATACACTATTATATCCACTTCAATGTAGGTGTAATCATAATTGGAACAATTTATAAATATATTATTATTACATTTTTATAAATACATTATTTAAAATGTATGAATGACATATATAAATAAGTAAATGAAAATGTAATTCTAACAATAATATATTTTGATAGGTACAGCTTAAAATGTATTATTATATCAACTTCAAAGTAATGATTTATAATTCAAACCTTATCTATCAATTGATTGATAGATGGCTATGTATGTATATTTAATCATATTATATTTTATATTTTTAAGATATTAGTATTGTAATTTTACTGTAGCAGTGTAAAATAAGGACATTATGTGTATGTATGCATGTATTTAAAATTTCAGATTTTTTTTATTTTACAGTAAAATGTTACAATTTATTTTAATATTGTACAATTAATTTCTTATTTTGTTCTTATTTAGTAATGTATCTATTTTATGTAGTAATAGCAGTAATAATAATAATAATAATAGATTTATTATTAATACATTTATGATTATTATTATATCTTAAACATTTTACAGTAAAATTACAATAGTGATGGTTCTCATTTTGCTTAAATTTAGTCCTTTTTTAAATAAAATAATAACATTTATTATTATTACTAAGCCATATTAAAATATTTCGCCAAATTTTGGTCCTACAAACAAGCACAGCAAACCTTGTTTTTTTTATTGCATTTTAAAAATCAAAATTGCCATTTTTATCAGGAAAAAAACTGCAATTCGATTTTTCTTTCCTGAAATTTGTCATTACTCGCATAAAAACAGAAATTATGAAGAATCTTTACTCCAAAAAAGACAAAGCAACACCATAAAAAGTATCATAACAATAGTCCACACAACTAGTGCATTATATTCCAAGTCTTCAGACGTCATTTGATGCATTATGTGAGAAACAGACTGAAAAATAAACTGCAAATATGACAAAATATGGCACAGGTTGGATGTTCTTCACACAAAGCATCATATGACTCTGAATATAATGCATGAGACGTATGGATATTTTTGGAGCTGAACTGTCAAGATGTGAAGTGTTAATTTATGGAAAAAAGATCTGCATGAAGATTCACAAATTTCACCTTCAATGCTGCACAGAAGAAAAACATAACAGTATATAATTTCACAACGACATCTGACACAGAGGTCACAGAGGTCACATTCATCTGACTCAACGAGAGCGAATCACTCCAGAATCAAAAGAACTCTGAAACGCTATTCTGCTTATAACTCCTAAACAAATCATATTTTCAGAATCATTATGATTGTACATTACTTTCTTCATTACAATGTAACACTTTTTTATAGAGCTGCTTTATAGCTGGACAGAATTGATTTCATGATTATTGAACTGAATTGAATCAACATTGAACTGAATAATGACTCTATTGTCTCCAGCTGAAACTGAATCATTTTAGAACTGTTGCAACTTTATAACACTGTTATTTTATTACTGCAAAGCTGTTTGAACAGCGTTATTATAGCTAACTAAAATGAAAACCATAAAAATATTTTTTGTTACTTGAAATAAAATGAATGTTAACTGAAATTTAAAACAATAAAATACTAATTTTAATTGATCTAGTTCCCAAGGAAATATTTCTGTTTTTAATTTAGTTTAACTTGACGTACTAAAATAAACTAAAACTGAAATAAAACATTTTTAAAACTATATAGACTACATATAAAAACAAAAACGAATTGAAACTATTAATAAAAAAATAAAAAAAACTACATAGACATATTTAAAATAAAATTATAAAAATAACAAGAACACTAAAAAATACTAAAACTAAAAATATTTTTTTTAAAAACTAATTCAAACTATTAATAAAAACTTGTTTTATTATTGTGATTTTTATTAACTTTATTTTTGTGATTTTTTTGTTGTTGTTGTTTGTAATAGTCACTTTTTAAAAATAACTAAAATATTTTTAAAAAATAATTAAAATCAACAAAAATAAAACGCAATGCAACAAATGCTACTACAGTGGGTTAATACATGATATATGACTTCTACTGTATTAGTCATGAGACATTTTTTAAAAATAATAAAAAAGCTTTTATTTTAAGTAAAACTGAACTTCTTTCTTTGATTTTGCCGTGATTCACAGATGAATGTAATGACACTGCATTACACTTCAGCGCTCATTAAAGCCTGCAACAGCACTACAGATCCACAATAACATGCATGAATAAAGCACAATAACTCAGCTACGGACACCGCTGTTCGCTGAAAATAAACTCTCTTCAGACATTTTTCACACGCACACTATGATGCATTTGTCTATTAACAAAGTCCAGCAGAGGACAAACATCAATCTCATCCTGTATCTTGTTAGATAATATTTTCTAATGTGAAATGATGATTGTGAAAATGACATTTTAAACATTCTTGGACAATTTCACAAATATTTGAATATTTGCATGAAATGTGCATTAAATATGTTCACTGTATTTGCATAATTTGACAAAATCTTGATTGGAAATGCAATGCAATATTCTGTTCGCAAATGATATTTTTGAGCCAAAATCAGAGAAACAAACAGAGAAACTGTCATCGAACACACACACACACACACACACACACGTCTCCGGGAGGTCAAATACGTTCTGCTTTCTGAGAGACGCTCTTCATGGCCAACAGAAACAGTCCTTCAGTCCTTTCCTTCTCAGATTCTTCACATGTTTCCCAGCGGCGGCAGACATTTATAGCCGACAGACATCATTTTCATGGACAAACAAGCTAAAAATAATCACCATTAATGGATATTGCCAAAATGCAATTCCAAGAAATACTGCTGCGCCATTTTGCAGAGAAAAAAATCAAAATTATGAAATAAATGTAAAAAGTAAAGCAAAGTAACCTGCGCACCTGTGTTTGGCGTACCGTAAACTTTATCTCACACACATGCAAACAAAAAGAGAGAGCGAGAGAGTCTTACACACCATGCAGAATCGACGCGCTACATGTAAACGATGTTATTTGTTGTATTTTCCTGTCAAAATAACAGCGTTCCTTTGGAATTCTTCTGCTTTTAAGAACTGTCGGGTTTTCCGGTAGTGGGCGGAACTAATGCGCAAACGACAATCTCATTGGCTGGTGCTAACCTATTATCCTCCCTCTTTTCATTTCAGCGAATCAGTTCAAGCGAACGCACACAACCTGATTAATATTCATGAATCCAGCAGCTCGTTAATCCTTAGTGCGTTTTGTATTGTTCTTATTAGTAGAATTCGTATTATTATTATTATTATCAGTTAGTTTTTTCCCATTTTTTACAGAAACACTGAATGACCAAAAAAGCACCACCGACTAAGTTCAGTTAAAATGACTAATATGCATTCATACATGGTTACTAATTTTTTATTATAATTACTGAAGTTCTATCATTAAATAATACTTGATTATAATTGTGACCCTGGAGCACAAAACCAGTCATAAGTGTCAATTTTTCAAAAAAGAGATTTATACATCATCTGAAAGCTGAATAAATAATCTTTCCATTGAAGATATATATATATATATATATTTTTTTTTTTTACTAGCCAAAAAAACAATTACTAGCCAGTGGCGTTCAATTGCCAAGGTGTCCGTAGAGGGTTGGATTATATAATAAATATTATCTATTTGTTTAATATTTTAAAGAAAGAAAATAAATAAACATTTTATTACATTAAATAACATTTATTTGTTTAATATTTCAAATCAATAAATGAATAACTGAAACAATATAATAAATTATATAATTTATATTAAATATTATAAATAAAATGTGTTTAATGTTTTAAAGAAAAATACATAACTTAATATATTTCATATTATAATAGATTATATATAACAACATTATTTATTTGTTTAATATTTAAAAAATATAAATGAAATATTTTATGTTATACATTTCATATTACATTCAATTTTGTAATAAATAAATAAAATATTTCATGTCATAAAATAACTGCATTTTTATATTTTCTCAAGAAATAATGAGTACTGCTTATCTATGCAAAACTTACTCTCAATATGCAAATATGATCTTTTTTTAACACAAGTTCCTATTGTGCATGATTCTTTCCAAAGAAAAATGGAAGTTTTCTCCATAATCTTTCATTAAAGTTTAAAACTTGTCTTGCGTCTGAAACAATGTTTCTTTTCGGCTGACATCATTTGGAATTCTAGTATGAAACACCACACCCACTTTTCACCATCCAATCAAATCCTGATGGAGAAAATCAAGTTCCATCCAACAATATTCTCACTGAATATCCTGCTTCACTTCAGATTTCAGAAGTAAAATGAGTTGTGAATGTAAATAGAGTTGTGTTCATGTAACTAGTGAATATTTTGAACATTTCATACATTTCATGTCCCTCACTCAATTAATTTCAGAAACTCTAGCCGTCAAACGTGAAGCACAACGAGGCCTCGTTTAGCTGACAGGTAGGAAAAAGCCCAACTAGCCTGTGATCTGTTGAATCTGACATTGGTCCAGTCGCGCTGAATGTTCTCTAGAGTCTCTAGAGAGCACAGAAACACAGACGCTCGTGCAGGACTAACCAGACGTGACGGCTGAGCCCGCTCGGCAGAGAAAGAGCTCAGGGTTATATAAAGATCACCTCACGCTCCACACGCTGTTTACTGATGCTCACAGCCTTCTGGAGTTTAACCATCAGTCAACAGTACTGTGACTTACTGCAGCAGTGACTCTGTTTATTCTGAATATGACGTTCATATGCATAAATGCATCAGAACATGCATGAATACAT
>NW_015642062.1:1884-3647 GCF_001515625.1 Sinocyclocheilus rhinocerous | reverse complement strand
CTAACAGCCTTCTGGAGTTTAACCATCAGTCAACAGTACTGTGACTTACTGCAGCAGTGACTCTGTTTATTCTGAATATGACGTGCATATGCATAAATGCATCAGAACATGCATGAATACATGCTTGATATATATATATATATATATACATATATACATATATACATATATAATAACATTTATTTGTTTAATATTTATCAAACAATTAAATATATATGGACTACATTTATTCTGAATATGATTTTCATATGCATAAATGCATCAGAATATGCATGCATACATGTTTGATTTAAGTAATGTTGGACAATATGACAATTTATAGCATGCCGACAAAGAGAATCAATAAAGATTTTGCTTAGAGATGCACCAAAAAAATTTATTTATTTTTTTTTACTGAAAAACCTGCACAGAAAGTAAAGTTTATTTGATAATCAGTTTAATTAATCACATATATGTAACAAATCAAATAAAAACTGAGTTGCATATAAACCTTTAAAATGCACATAACACATTTGTATCACTATTTTAATGTTATTCTTATGTTTCCACTGAAATATTACATTTAATTCTTAGAATTTCATTATAAAATTTACACAGAGCACTTGCGATCGCAAATCTCGAAAGAGAAAGCAAAACGCGATCGTGCATTCGAAAGCAGCGGCTCCTTGATGTCCGTATTTTATATACAGTATAATCACCCAACGATATAACTGCGAGAGAAAGTATTGAAATATATATTTTCCCTGTGTTTCCTTCCTGCTGTGTGAGCTACTGAAATGAGCCGTGTTGTGAAACAGCCAATCAGAGAAGAGCTCAACATTGAGCCGCACTGTGAAAGCGAGAGAAAGTATTGAAATATATATTTTCCCTGTGTTTCCTTCCTGCTGTGTGAGCTACTGAAATGAGCCGCACTGTGAAACAGCCAATCAGAGCAGAGCTCAACTTTATTATTCATGACCCTTCCAAATAAAGTAAAAACAGACCATTTCATTCTAGGGACAAATCCTAGGGTTGTAAATGGACATGTAAAACCATTTCTGGAGATTTTTTGCCCTTTCCTAAGCCACATACCTTCTATGTAGATATCAGAGAACAATTTAAAATATTGTATCAATGCATTCTATGGCACCTTTAACCTGATACTCCCTCACAGCAAACATTGACCTTCACAGAGAACATCATCTGATGAAGAAAACAGAAACTGGACGTCGTTCAGGATGAGATGACCGCTGGGAGCAGAGCATTGATTGCTGGTAATAAAGCTTTGCTCTCAGATCTAATGAGACTGAATGTAAGTGTAAATACTGCATGACAGTCGTTTTATCTTTTTAATGATCGCGGTAAAGATCTCTATTGTGTCTCACCCAGAGGGAGGATTGATCCGCAGTCAATAAACCAACTTATGCTCAAATAAACTACCCAGATTAGACCCATACTGAAATGTAAACGTGTAAAAGTGATGTGCTTCATTACCACAGAAAAAATTCTGGACTCTAAAGTCTATAGCGCAAGAGACTGCACAGCGATAAACACTCAATAATACTACATTTTTTTAAATATAGAATAATTATTTTATTTGTATTATTTTTAATATTTGTATTTTTTGTGTAAAAGTGTTTGTGATATGTTGTTCATTACCACAGAAAATAATTTGGACTCTTAATATCTATGGGGCAAGACACAGCACAGCGATAAACACTCAAAAATACTATATTTTTTAAATATAAAATAATTTAATAATTTTTTATTTTATTTAAAAAAAC
>NW_015642062.1:0-1338 GCF_001515625.1 Sinocyclocheilus rhinocerous | reverse complement strand
GGGGGGGGAAAGGGGAGAACATTGCGGGGATGTAATTGCACAGAATTTCTTTTAAAGATATTTTCTTTACATGCTCATTTGTGACCCTGGAGCACAAAACCAGTCATAAGGGTCGATTCTTTTCTGGAATATGAATACATAATCTTTCCATTGATGTATGGTTTGTTAGGATAGGACAATATTTGGTCGAGATACAACTATTTGAAAATCTGGAATCTGAGGGTGCAACAAAATCTAAATATTGAGAAAATCATCTTTTAAAGTTGTTTAAATTAAGTTCTTAGCAATGCATATTACTAATCAAAAATTAAGTTTTGATATATTTACGGTAGGAAATTTACAAAATATCTTCATGGAACATGATCTTTACTTAATATCCTAATGATTTTTGGCATAAAAGAAAAATGGATAATTTTGACCCATACAATGTATTGTTGGCTATTGCTACAAATATACCCCAGCGACTTCACACTGCTTTTGAGCTCCATATATAATGCAATAAAATATTATATGTAATATATAAAAATAGTTATTAAAATATTTTAAAAACGAATTAATTATTTCAACTGAAGTATGTATACAGTACATTATAGGCTTCAGTCTATAGTCTAACATGCATAGTAACACTGTGCACAAATAGTGGGTAAAATAGTCAATTTTTAGTCCATTCTTGCATATATTTTTCTAGAGCTGGCATTGTCTTCTCTCTGCATGATGCATGCAGCATAATAAACTAGATTTTGGAAGGGAGCCTGTATGAATTCACAGTCATCAGGCCATCGCTGCTGCTCTGACAGAACGGATGGACGCTGATGAAGTCAGGAGAGAAAGAAAGGCCTTAGGCAGCATCTTTAACCACCGCTGCGACAGAAGAGCCTTTACAACACCAGCTCAGTTCCCTAACTAGTGCTCAACCGTCTCTACTTAACTGGTGACAAGCCGTAACACTGTATTGAAAGCATTACTCAAATCCTCTGCGCTCATATTGAACTGTGAGACATCTCTAAGGAGAAACATCTGATGACAGAAGACTAAACCAACATTTAAGTATCCGCTTGATGCATCATTGCTTTTCCAAATTCTCATGAAGAGTTGAAACATTTCAGTTTGAAAAGATGAAAAATGCTGCATTATGTTTACGGTCTTTTCACATACTGTTGCAGCAGAAGCTCACATCATTTTTCTATTTGGATTTTTTCTCCTTGCATTCTCTTACAGAAGCAGCTTTATTACACTGGATAACAGATATCTGTCAAAAAAGTTGATGAAACCTGATGAATTTTTATTATTATTTTTCAAAAAACAATTGTATACTAATGAAAATATTTTAAAATGAAA
>NW_015642061.1:308176-311236 GCF_001515625.1 Sinocyclocheilus rhinocerous | reverse complement strand
TGAATAAGGGGGGCATAGAGAGAGCAATTGAGTCTGTTTTAGCATAGTAAAGATTTAAAATTTTGGCTAAACTCACTTGGGGGCCACAGAACGCATTTTTCCGTTTCAGTGCGCTACTTTTACATTGTTTTTCTATGTAAACAAGCACTGTATACCCGTTGCGCTCGCGTCTTGCGAGTCTCTCGCGCATGACATGGCGTTCTAAAAATTTTAAAACGTGTCTCTAGACCTAAAACCTGTTTTATCCCCATTCCACTCCTCATGTCTCGCGTTTTTCAAAGTAAAAACGTTCGATGTGAATGTGTCTGTAACGGGGCTGACGAGACGAGAGGTCTGCGGATCCACGTGCAAGCTTTTATTCACAAGAGACATGGTCAAAAAACACAGGCAGGGTCGAACAACAGCAAACAGGTATGGCACAGGCAAGACAAAGAATATTCCTTGGGCTAGCATGGGTTTACGATCGGCGAACAGTATCCAGAGGGCTTTAAAAGAGGGGTAATCCAATAAACACAGGCAGAAGGTCAGGAAACAGACAACAAAGGCAACACAGAAAGACTAGACTAAGACTAAAACTAAAAAATGGGAAAAGGAATGGCTCAGTGATGTAGCTATCGCTAGAGGAGAGATAAATGCTAAACAAAACTAGAG
Source organism: Sinocyclocheilus rhinocerous (assembly GCF_001515625.1). Taxonomy (NCBI): domain Eukaryota; kingdom Metazoa; phylum Chordata; class Actinopteri; order Cypriniformes; family Cyprinidae; genus Sinocyclocheilus; species Sinocyclocheilus rhinocerous. The sequence continues at coordinate 310,585 of NW_015642061.1, read as the reverse complement.
ACTAAACAGAAACACGGAATGGCTCGGTAAAGCAGCTAACACTTGGGGAGTGCTAAACGCAGAACAATACTCAGCCCTGAGAGAGAGGAAGTCCATGGCTTATGTAGCATGTCTGATTGGATTCAGCTGTGTGTGTGTGATCAGTGCATTCAGCTGTGTGTGTGTAATCAGTGCAATGGTTGATGGGAAATGCAGTCCAGGGTGATGTGTAACAGTCTGTGTGGTGTGAGAGTCAATGTAATGGGAGAGCGACCTCTGGTGGCAAGAGATAAACGCTAAACAAAACTAGAGAGTAAACAGAAACACGGAATGGCTCGGTAAAGCAGCTAACACTTGGGGAGTGCTAAACGCAGAACAATACTCAGCCCTGAGAGAGAGGAAGTCCATGGCTTATGTAGCATGTCTGATTGGAATCAGCTGTGTGTGTGTAATCAGTGCATTCAGTGGTGTGTGTGTGTAATCAGTGCAATGGATGATGGGAACTGTAGTCCGTGGTGACGTGCAACAGTCAGTGTAGTGAGAGAGTCAATATGATGGACGAGTGACCTCTGGTGGCGATCGGATGGAAGTCCACGGCACAGGCAAGACAAAGAATATTCCTTGGGGTAGCGTGGGTCTACGATCAGTGAACAGTATCCAGAGGGCTTGACAAGAGGGGTAATCCAATAAACACAGGCAGAAGGTCAGGAAACAGACAACAAAGGCAACACAGAAAGACTAGACTAAGACTAAAACTAAAAATGGGAAAAGGAATGGCTCAGTAATGTAGCTATCGCTAGAGGAGAGATAAACGCTAAACAAAACTAGAGACTAAACAGAAACACGGAATGGCTCGGTAAAGCAGCTAACACTTGGGGAGTGCTAAACGCAGAACAATACTCAGCCCTGAGAGAGAGGAAGTCCATGGCTTATGTAGCATGTCTGATTGGAATCAGCTGTGTGTGTGTAATCAGTGCATTCAGTGGTGTGTGTGTGTAATCAGTGCAATGGATGATGGGAACTGTAGTCCGTGGTGACGTGCAACAGTCAGTGTAGTGAGAGAGTCAATATGATGGACGAGTGACCTCTGGTGGCGATCGGATGGAAGTCCACGGACCGGATTCGTGACAGAGTCATTAAGCATTTCCTGATAAATTTAGTTAATTGCAACATTTAGTGCGTTTTTTTTTAAAATTTTTTTACTATAATCAAACAATAATGTTGACTGTTATTGTCGAATGAGGCCTTAAAAATGAATTAGTTAGTTCTCGGCAAAAATGCTAATTTTTTTCTGGTTCCGGTTCCATAGTTACCAGTTAGAACAAAATATAAAATACTGCTTTATTTATTCCGAAACAAAAGTAATTTAAAATTGTATTTGTTTATTTTCATTTAAATTTGATCAGTCTACAGTAAATAGACTTCAAATATGACTTCTTTTGAGAGTTGTAGAGATATTTCCTCATCATATATCCTGAAATATATTAGATATAATTAAAGTGTATATATAGTTGGGGTATATAGTTATAGTATATTGTATTTACAAATGTTCGCGTCGTGCCTGCAACCCCTTCAGCCGTGATTTATTCACGATACAGCACGGCCTCGAGTACCTTATTGCTTTTATAAAATGGTTACCACACAATAAAAAATATTAAAACCAAAAATGCATGTATTGAAATTTAATTTTTTTAAGCAAGTTTGTTAAATGCCGTCCTTCCGCTAAAAAAATTTTTGTAAAATAATCCATGTGACATCAGTGTTTCATCCGCAATTATACGAAGCTACGAGAAAACTTTTTGTGCGCAAAAGAAGAAAAAAAAACCAAAACATTATTCAACAATTCGTCACCCTGTAGCGCCATTTTGGAGAGTATCCGCTGGACGTAAACAACGTATGCTGTTCTGTGTCAGCTGCGTCACACGGATACGCTGTTTCCGTTCAGATCAAATCACAACAACGTAGGTAACAGATCTGGCGTGAATGCATCTCCAGAGCATAGACAGTCGCCGGCGCTGCCAGTCGCAAATATTAAACATGTTTAATAAAATCTTTGTGAGGACGACTGGCTACAGCTGGTTTTTAAATTCTAAGACTAGAATCTTTAGACCGACTGTAAACAACACCAATTATTAATCTGAATTTACAATCAACTTTTCCAAACGTGTACGAGTGTTTCCAAACGTGTACCAGTTACAAATTGCGAGGGAGAGCGCTCGTTTTCTAAAATGTCTCGAGTTAAAAACGAACTGAGAACAAGAACTGTGCCAAGAACGTCTCAACTCTCTGTCGCTCATGGCCATTGAGTCCGAACTCTTAAAAGAGCTCAGTTTCGATTAAGTGGTGGATGACTTCGCGCGGAGGAAGACAAGAAAGAAACTCCTGTAAGAAATTGTTTCTGTAACCATGCTGGTTTGTATAATTGTCAGG
>NW_015642061.1:306326-307543 GCF_001515625.1 Sinocyclocheilus rhinocerous | reverse complement strand
AATACCACGAGTTTTCGTTTTTATTTTGGCGTACTATTTATACGTATGATGTACGCCTCAATTTGCCGCATTGTTGATTATTCGTTGTAGCTATTAGACTTGTAGAGAGAAAAATATCAGAAAAGTGTATTAGTCCTATATTGATTCTGTAAACCCTGTACAATGTGCTTTTTTAGCGCAGGGTAGCGCAGGCATTTGACGCGGAGTAATGGTTTGAATATTCATGATCATAACTTCCACTTTCTATTACTGTGAATGCACAGCTAAGGGAAAGAACGGGGAAAAAATTGTATGGTGGGGTGGGCGGCCTTGGAGATAATTGGTCCCGGGGCCTTTGCAAGTCATAATCCGTCCCCGAGTGGCGCCGTGGACAGGAATGAACGCACGTCTGGTGAGGCATTAGGAGCGTGTTTACTACGTTTGTGATTTTTGAATCTTTGTTTTGAAACGTAAAAGCACAGCTAACAATCTAATAAACTGTTTATTGACAGTACAGTGCACGATGCATTTCAGTAAATATACAGTAAATATACATGGAATATTACAATGCTGTGTGGATGAACTGATATTTGTTTGCTTGACGTTTTTAATGTTAGATATAGCAGCCGGCTAGCGAATTAGCTCAGCAAAGGGTCCAGGGAGAGCAGCTGGAAGCTGGAGGGAGCTGGATACAGGGATGCTGGGTTCAGCTGAAGAGGTGAGAAGAGACTCTGAATCAGTATACCAATACAGAATGCACATAAATGGAATGATATAAAGCTGGAGGATGTGGATTCTATTTTAGATTGTGATAGACTAGATATATTTTATAATGTAGACAGTCTTGTGCATCCTGAAAGAATAAAATTGATTGAAGAAAACACAAAATGTGAAGTTTGGTCCAATTCGCTTATGCCATTTTGTACATTACTACTTAGAAAAGTGCTTATGGCACATAGTAAAATAGGATTCTGGGGGGTAATGTGTTTTATAAAGCCTGTTTTTGCAAAGGAAACTCACAATGACACATTTAGATGCAAAAATAGACAATTTGACTCACTTCACTTATAATGCAATAATTCCTGTTTAGAAGCTGTTATTTGAAAGATTATTTTTTCTGGTACATTTTGGCATCTAGTGGCATCAAACAAAGTAAATTGCAGAGAGCTGGACCTAATAGAACCTGAATTACAGAATTTCAAAAAAATAATTTGTTTTAAAACTCCAAAAGCGCCTAT
>NW_015642061.1:290241-303158 GCF_001515625.1 Sinocyclocheilus rhinocerous | reverse complement strand
AAGATTCTTTTTTCTGGTACTTTTTGGCATGTAGTGGCATCAAACAAAGTAAATTGCAGAGAGCTGGACCTAATAGAACCCGAATAACAGACTTTCAAAAATATATATTTTTTTAAAAACTCAAAAAGCGCCTATGTTTTTTTTGTGTGTTTATTGTAATATTTGAAAAATATATAATGTTATTTATAAAGAATTACACTCATATGTTGTAGTTCAAATGGTTTTCTTTACAATGAAACCATTTTTTTTTCATTTCCTCCATTGTATGTGTGTAGGGTAAACATTTGAATTTGATTGTCAAATTTAGGCGAAAATACCAAAAAACGCACCAGAGCTTAACAATTTACACAGAAAAAAACAGATTTTTTACATATTATCTACAGTAACTTATTAAATCAACATTATTCTCAGAGGGGCCTGAAATCCTAAACTTTACAGCAGATATAAATATAAGCATTTCTTTCCATTTCACTTTTTAATGATGTAATAGTCATATGGCGACATGGATACCTATGGCCCATTAGGCTACATTTCATGAAATCCACTAAAAATATAAGACTTGACATATTGTGTCAAACAAATGGTTTAATATCACTTCAGTGATTAAGTGCTATCCTGAAATAGCTGCAATAGTTAATGTCTGCAGTCATTCAGTACAAAGTCCTGTATGAAAGACAAACACAACACAAAACGCACATTACATCCAAAAGAGAATCACAGATAAGGTCAAACTTTTTCATGGTGAGTATAATTCTCATGCTTCACACATTTGTGTAGAAATACAGACTTTATTTAGATAACAACATAAGATGGTGGTTCTCATTTTTATAAAATTAATTATACAATTTGATGCGCAGACCAACAGTTTAAATTCAAGAAAATGTAAAAATTTGGACAAAAATCTCTTTTGGAGTTTGAGTCTCAATTGTTTCAATTGAACATTTTACTTTTTACACCTGGTTTTAGGGTATACCATGTTTATGAAAATAAAAAGCCTTACATACTGTATGTAAATTACTGTTTACAGATCTGTGCCAGAAATAGGAATCGGGAAACATGTTAAAATAATTAAACACTGGTCTGCATTACATATTTAAATCAAAATATAACCTGCATAATATTTATACTCCAATTTCAAAATGCAAGAACAGTATTACATATTGTGAATTGTATTTTGGGTTTATCGGCAGTTGTTGTACAATAACAATAATTTTTAATTGTTCACAATGTTTCACCTGCATTTGTGATGACTTTTGATGAATAACGGATGTCAAATAAATAGTCCACTTGCACCACCTATTGGTGTGCTCCTGTTTTTGGACTATACACCTTACATTGTTTTTACCTTTATGTATTTTTAAATGTGTTGGCACACATTTAAATTGGTGTGCTTAATATTTTAACAATACATTTTATTCTAATTACTGAGCTATGAACTTCATATGATGTGCAGGTCCGTGTGAATTTATGAGCCTGAATGTAAATGAGTAGATGGATTATGATATGTTTTGTACAACCGCTGGGTACATGTTTTAAGCTTCAATAATGATCAGATTTCTTAAATAAAAGAGTGACATCTTTTTTTTTCTTTTTTTTAAGACAAGGAAATGTTTTTAGCTTCTCATTTCTCATATTTAGTAGATGGACTCAGAAAACAGCAGAAAACAATCTGAAAGTTGGCAGCTGGAGTTGTTGCAAATAAAACCCACAGGATACTGAACCTTGACCCCGACCTCAAAAGACCATAAACAACATTGATGGCACAATACTGTTTGCACTTTAAACTTACAAAAAACATGAGGAGAAACACTGGAGAAAGTACAAGGATTTGCTACAGCAAACCTAGGTCACCTAGGGCCCTGGTTGTGGCTAGAAGGGATACACCTGCGGCCGAAAAGTAACAATAAATTAAATTTTCTACCTAATAGATTGTGTTTTATTAATCTCTACACCTACCCCAACCCTAAACCTACCCCTTACAATAATACAAATACAGTAATTATTGTTGTTCAACGTGACAAAAATTAGCCTACGCAATATTGATGTGCGCATGCCCAGTAGCCACAACTGTGTCCCATCTAGACTTAACCGAGGGCCCTGCGGCCACCAGGTTGTCAGTTGAATTTCTAGGGCTGTATCCGAGATCGCCCCCTGTACCCTTAAATAGGGCACTATTTGAGGGGATAGCCATTTTTAGTGGTGTCCGAAACCATAGTGGGCATTATCGAGTGCACTCATTCAATCTCACAATGCACTGCAAAAACGAGTGTACAACCGATGTACACTGAACGGCTAGATAATACCCATAATGCACTGTGTCACCGGCTGAATGAATTCCCCCGTCTCACCAGAAGATGGCGCCCGCAGCTGAATCCTCCATCCATTCGTTCATTTTACAAATCGCTTGTCCACGGTGTAATGCAGCGTAATACAACACAGGTATAAATTCATTGTAAATTGATTATTAAATTGTTTAACTAGGGTTTATACATAATTTCCGGGACAGATTTCAAAACAAATCCTCCTACTGGAGCTGCTCGTATCAAATGATTATTAAAAAGCAAGCACAAACTATGCAAAATCGGCAGTCCTTCCGGTGCACTCAGTGTCCGAATTCACTCATTCACTCCTTCAAGTGAACTGAATTAGTGAACTAATGTAGGGAATAGTGAATGAGGGTATACAGTAGGGGGTGATTTCGGATACAGCTTAGGTGTGTTGGGCTTGAAGCGGCGCTGCACAGACAGATCGGTGTATCACATCAAAGTACCACGAGAGCTATAGAGAGCAGACAGCTCTGCATGCTTTTCGATGTCATACACCGATTGATATGCACAGTGCCGCTTCAAGCCAAACACACCTTCTGTCTATGTATCTACGAATGATGCACCAGGGCTGTACAGTGTGGTATGTATGTCGAACATACAAATAAATCGGTCTGTGCGATCAGTAAATTAACCACAGTAGCACACATGCATGGTTTTGCATGGGTTTGAGCCTGTTTACACACCTGTTGTAAAACAAAAAGCACATTTAATGACGTTTTGGCTCCAAATTTCATAACATCAGTAGAGTGTTTGAAATAACTTACTTTTGTAGTCTTGACGTGGTTTCACATTACAGAATGAGGCAAAATCATTATTTTATATAGTATTCTATACAGTGATAAAGGCTATGTTGATCAGCATTGCATTATAAATATAGTTTATTCATATAAAAATACCCGAGATGGCTTGAAGAACAGAGATAAACTATTTAGTTGCAATGGTATGTTTATTGTCTTCATGTTTCATCAGTTAAAACTTCTCTATCTGCGTTTTATTCAGCTACACCATAGATTATATCTTTGTCCATATTAGGGATTTCCTGGAACATCATATGATTTATGACTTATATGAGTTTCACTTATGGATTTACAGTGCGAGGGCCCTCCGGCTACTGGTATAAATGAAACAGACATTGCATTGCATGTGTGCACTCACTAATGCTCACAACACCTTACTTTGGGTAAAAATAGGAAAAATAATACTTCTCTCTAAGTTTTTCTCCAGTGTAGATGAGTTTTTTCTTTATATCAGTGGATGCATACAATTTCCCGATAAAAATTAATAAATTACTGTAAAATTTTATTTCATAAATCCTTAGACCATTCTAAACATTATAGTTATAGGCCTCCTGCATGCTAACAGGTCATGTTGCAGTTTTCTGTAAAATATTGAATATTGAAATATTGAAAATCATTATCAATAATTATTATTTTGTTTAATGTTTTTATTTAGTAATAACAATAATTAGAATTATTAATAGTCATATTAATACTGTATATAAAATACTATTTTGGCCAAATTGTGCATCCCTACAAACAGGCACAACAAACTCAGTGTTCTTTATCACTTTTAAAGAAAAAGTTTGTCTGAAAATCTTTGTTGTTACAGTTCGGACTTTGTGTGCAGATTTTGTTGGTTCAGATTTTGGAGTTCACTTGATATTGCCTCACAGAATAGTTTTTTGTCATGTCATCAAGTCTCGTTTCACATCAATGCTATTTTTAATTAATTTAAAAATTAAAGAATGATAGAGAGATTAAAGTGAAGTTGTGGTAGAAATGGAATCCAAACGGTATCTTTCAAAAAAGGATGTTTTGACTGCTATATACAGTAAATAATATTTATTGCTGTAGTATTAGTACTTGTTTTAATAAATGCAATGATGCCCATGATCACAGACAGACTTGTCATATGAAGGAAAATAGAGCCACATTTAGCATGTTACGTTAAATAATTGCAGACTCGGATCCAATGTCTAATGCAATGAAGTTTTTTTGTGATCATAAATCAGGCCTTGAAAACAAGCAGAATAGCCTGCGTTTCTTGTAATTTATGCATATTTGTATGCTTATTTTGTTTATGCTCTGTTTACTTTATTTAGTTTTTATGTATACTTAATTTATATTTTATTTATTTGTGTATCATGTATAGGCCTATCTATTTACTAAAGCTCACTTGCACTCCATTTTTTTTTTTTTAAAGGCTGTTTAAATATTTTTACATATGTATGCTGAATGTGCTACACTTAATACACATTTATGCTTAATTATTGAAATAGTCATTTTATGTGCTTTCTCTTCACTTGTCAAATTGCTATGACAATTTTTACACTAGTGGGGCCCATTTTCATTACCTTGCCTAGGACCCTACAACCCTACGGGCCGGCACTGGCGACAATGTATAGTTTATCTGTGTTATTCAAGCCATCATGGTATTAAGTATATTTATAATCCATTGCTAATCGACATAGCCTTTTTTAGAGTATAGAACATTTCTGCCTCATTCCGTAACAAGAAGCCACATCAGATCACAGAAAGAAGCATTTGCATGGTGAATAAAAACATTATAATGTTCTCTTTTGTCGGGGCAACAGGTTTAGAAACTCTTCCCATTGCAAGTCATTACAAGGGAAGTTTAGCTTTAGGCGTTTTAATTTATTTACATTAATTCATGTTTAATGTAGATAGCTAACAGGCTACCTGTTGCCATCAGAGCAAGTGTAATTACTGCATTCACATGCTCCTCAGATGCTCTCATTTCCTGAGTTGTGCTTTTAAGTCAAAATGTGAAAACAACATGGACACCAACGTTACTACAAAGATGTTGGATTTGTATTGTCAGAGCTTTCCAACTGTGTTCACATCTAAAGCAACTCAGCTCTCATGAGGACAGAGAGAAGAGAACAGAGACCCTGCTGTAGCACAGACCTGACATCCCACAATGCACCACACACAGCGCAGTACTCAAATAACTGCTCACTTCAAATCAAACTCTGTATGAGAACCTTAAACCATCCCATGATGCTCAGTGAGGCTGAAGTTCAGGAGGAGATGAAGCTCTCCAGCTGTAGCTGATCTTCATCTGGCATCTGGGGTGCGTTTCCCAAAAACAATATGGTTGCAGTAACCAGTAGAGTTCAATGGAATGTGCGACCATAGCTAGCTAACGAGGCTTATGAGAAACACACCCCTGAACATCACTGGAGTCTCCTGGACAAATGCAGAAGTCTAACACCTTCATATATGATTTCAGTTTCAGTCTGTTCCTCACACATAGCCTACTTAATCTATTACTTCAACAGACTTTGAATATAAAGTACAAGCTGCATTTTTATATGCTAATTAATTTTATCTGCCATAATTTCTGGTAAGCTAGCTAGCGCCTTCCATCTATTTGGAACGTCTGGAAAATCAATTGTCCACAGAAAAAAAGGTGAATGCTCCTATGAGACCTGTTATGCAGACAGTGTAAAACTTCCTGAGACCATCCACGTGTGGGGTTGCTTTGCATCAAAGGGAATGGGCTCTGTCACAATCCTGCCCCAAAACACTGCCATGAATAAAGAATGGTATCAATACATCCTGCAAGAGCAACTTCTCCCAACAACACAGGAGCAATTTGGTGATGATCCATGCATTTCCCAGCATGATGGAACACCATGTCACAGGTCAAAAGTCACAGTGAAGTGGTTTGGAGATCATTACATTGACATTTTGGGTCCATGGTCAGTCAACTCCACAGTTCTTAATCTTATTTGAAAAAGCTAGTCTACAGATACTGAAGCAGCAATCCTTGCAAAACACAAAATTTATGGTCACCGCCAAAACTTTTGGCCATGACTGTAGTTGTTCCCATTGTTTCTTTTTTTTTCAGTGCTCAAACAGCACTTAACTAATCACTTAATTATCTCATTAACAGCAACACAGTGGTCAGTGTTATTTTAACACTATGTAGACTGGACCCTTATTTTGAGTAATGGCAATTTTGCTGTGTATCATGTAACTAGAATGTTCTCCATGGGATTAGTCGCATTTTTAAGGAGATTTTTATGATGTAGAATATTGAGTTGTTAATTAAAATTAAGCTGAAAGAATGTTTCAGGAACATCATACTAACCTTAAAACTTTATTAATAATTTTTTAAAAAGAACCCTAACATTTAAAAAACTGGGATGTTTAGAAATGTTCTTAAATAAAATAAATTTGCTGGGATGTTGTCATCAGTAATATGACCATTTGTTCTTTTTGTATTTTTGCATTGCAATATATTTATCACTTGTATGAATATATACAGTGGGTACGGAAAGTATTCAGACCCCCTTAAATTTTTCACTCTTTGTTATATTGCAGCCATTTGCTAAAATCATTTAAGTTAATTTTTTTTCCTCATTAATGTACACACAGCACCCCATATTGACAGAAAAACACAGAATTGTTGACATCTTTGCAGATTTATTAAAAAAGAAAAACAGAAATATCACATGGTCCTAAGTATTCACACCCTTTGCTCAGTATTTAGTAGAACCACCCTTTTGATCTAATACAGCCATGAGTCTTTTTGGAAAAGATGCAACAAGTTTTTCACACCTGGAATTGGGGATCCTCTGCCATTCCTCCTTGCAGATCCTCTCCAGTTCTGTCAGGTTGGATGGTAAACGTTGGTGGACAGCATAAACTAATATTTCACGGGTAGGTTGCAGAATTTATGCCTACACAAAAGAAAGCTCTGTCTAGGCTCTGCCTCGATATGGTTTGTGTCAAGCCATTCGTTAATCTGGCTGTTTGATACCGAGAAAGAGATAAAATGAAGTAGAAATAAACACGTTAAGAATCCGTAGAAGCGGAGGACTCTTATTCTGTTTTTTAGGACTATTAAATGTTTGGTTGGCCAATCAGCGGAGAGGGGCGTTTCATTCCCGCCCACATGTAGAGATCGAATATTCAAGTTGCTTATTCGTTTTCTCTCTTAATTTAACTAAGGCCTAGTCCTGGCTTAAGCTAAGCCTCGTTTGTGAAACCGGGTCTACATGTTTGAAGTGCAAACTCAAATCTTTACAACAAATCTTTACTTGACAAAACTAATTGTCAAGGGGAAAGAAGCTTTACAGCATATGTATGCTTTCACTGTTTTGCTTAGAAACACTAACATGGAAACACTACCATATGCACATAGATGTGCATAGAAGCTTAACATATCATGCATAAAACATCTAACAAATTAAAACTGCTTTCCTGCATTGCAATTAAGAATGCATATCATAAGTAACGCTAATTTTTTTCATAATTCATCACTGTTGGTCACCCTTTATGTTTGTCTTTGGGAGCTGTTGGTCTTGACTGCACATATTTCACTCATTCCCTGACTGCAGCATCCCACTCAAATAGCAGCTCTCAGATGAGCTGATCTTCTCTGAAAAAGACCTTAGTGGAGTGAAAAATGATGATGCTGATGATTTCAACCTTCTAGAAGACGTGATAAAACAAGAACTTACTGCTATAATGTCTGACAACAGCAGTAGATTCAGCACAGAGACACGTTCAGTAAGTCTTGACTATAAGTTCTGGCCAGATGAGCTTCTGATTGATCCCTTCTGTCAGTGCTGTTGGATTCATTGTCCGTTCTGTGGAGCCATCTGCACCAACACCAGAGAAAACCATCCCAGAGATCATGGTGTTGCTTCCCACAGAGTGATTGGAATTAATGGCACATGTTTCAATTCAACACAGAATCTCTGTGCTTATATTTGTACAAATTTTGTGGAATATGATTTGAATTTTAATACACCAAACGGAAGGTTTATTTGGAAAGAAATGAAAATAGCAGGACCCCGATTTAACATCTGGAGCATCACCCCTGACTTCTCTGAAATGCCCTACTGGAAGTGGTTTTTGTGCAGTTTCCAGAAAGATCTGGAAACATACTACAATAAAACATTTGAGGGACTGGGTAAGATACCAGATTAATTGAGAAAATACTCAAAGCAGGAAGCTATTGAGAGTTTAGATCAATACATCTAATGGAGCAGATACAGAAAAAGACTCCTACGTTTCCTCTTAGATTATCCTCTGATCACAGTCAGAAATGAGTTTCTCTTACATTCATCAGATAAAGTCTGCGCTCATCTACACCTCACTGAGAACTGAGTACACTGGATACAAGCAGAAAAAATGTCTGAAAGTACTTAATCAGTATTATCTAAATTGGACATTTAGACAGTGTATTAAAGAATTTTATGCAACATTTATGAAAACTGAATTGGTATTGTGCTGTATTTTATAGATTTGTATTTTTAAGCAGCAGATTTGTTCTGTATTTTTATAGATCAAATAATCTACTATTTTTAGATTAGTCAATGAGTTATTTTTTCTTACAAATTTTATTTCTGGTACGTGTGAAGTCAATAACTGTTGAAAATAACCAGCTTGTGAGAAGAGAGAACTGTGTTCCGATTGACAGGGTCCACAGTCGATTGGAATTAATGGCACATGTTTCAATTCAACACAGAATCTCTGTGCTTATATTTGTACAAATTTTGTGGAATATGATTTGAATTTTAATACACCAAACGGAAGGTTTATTTGGAAAGAAATGAAAATAGCAGGACCCCGATTTAACATCTGGAGCATCACCCCTGACTTCTCTGAAATGCCCTACTGGAAGTGGTTTTTGTGCAGTTTCCAGAAAGATCTGGAAACATACTACAATAAAACATTTGAGGGACTGGGTAAGATACCAGATTAATTGAGAAAATACTCAAAGCAGGAAGCTATTGAGAGTTTAGATCAATACATCTAATGGAGCAGATACAGAAAAAGACTCCTACGTTTCCTCTTAGATTATCCTCTGATCACAGTCAGAAATGAGTTTCTCTTACATTCATCAGATAAAGTCTGCGCTCATCTACACCTCACTGAGAACTGAGTACACTGGATACAAGCAGAAAAAATGTCTGAAAGTACTTAATCAGTATTATCTAAATTGGACATTTAGACAGTGTATTAAAGAATTTTATGCAACATTTATGAAAACTGAATTGGTATTGTGCTGTATTTTATAGATTTGTATTTTTAAGCAGCAGATTTGTTCTGTATTTTTATAGATCAAATAATCTACTATTTTTAGATTAGTCAATGAGTTATTTTTTCTTACAAATTTTATTTCTGGTACGTGTGAAGTCAATAACTGTTGAAAATAACCAGCTTGTGAGAAGAGAGAACTGTGTTCCGATTGACAGGGTCCACAGTCTTCATTGCTCCCTACTGCCTAAGCACAGGAAACCCTTTGAAGTTTACTTCACTTCAGAGCATTAATTCACAGATTGTGCTACGCCACTGCCTGCAGAAGAAGTGTGACATCATATAACTCTGTAAATAAATACTATTTAAATTCACGTCTCATACACTTTAATGCCCTTTAAATGGAACATGTACGCTCCCTTCGAACTGGAAGCATGGCAGAATATCCTGTGATGTCCACTTCGCAGGGCACTTACAGACGAATGGAACAAATGTCTGAAGTATGAGAGATACATACAAAATGTGCAGAGCGGGGGGATCGTGAAGACTGGAACAAGAAAAGCACCCAACTGTATTCATATGCAATCAAATTTAGTAAAATTACACACGCAAAAAAACAAAAAAAACAAATTCTATTTAAAGGGTTAGTTCACCCAAAAATGAAAATTTTGTCATTAATTACTCACCCTCGTGTTGTTCGAAACCCGTAAGACCTTCGTTCATCTTCGGAACACAATTTAAGATATTTTTGATGAAATATGAGGGCTGTCTGACCCTCCCATAGACAGCAAGGTAACTACCACGTTCAAGGTCCAGAAAAGTACCAAGATGATCGACAAAGTAGTCCGTGTGACATCAGTGGTTCAACTGTAAAGTTCAGAAGCTATGATAATACTTTTTTTGCGCAAAGAAAACAAAAATAACGACTTTATTCCGCAGCTTCATCTCTACTGTGTCACTTGTGGATGCGCGTTCACGTCATTACGCTGGATCTGGGTCAGCGCCGCCACACGCTCACGTCATGGTACTGTCGTGAACGCACGTCTGTGGAATAAAGTCTTTTTTTTTTATTGAACTTTTGATATTAGTAATGCATGCTTAAAAAAGTTAATTTGAAGGATAAATGTAAAATAATGCCTTTCTTTATTTGATTGCAGTAAATAAAAAAATGTTTCAAATCCACTTCTTGATTTGTTGCCTCAACTCCAACTAAATCTTCATAATATCACTTACAACTCATGTGTGTACGTGATGCATTGCTGCATGCTAGCTTGGAAGATAGAAAAACTTACATTTAGCATCTGGAAATATTTCCTTTACTTTGATTTCGTTGTGATAAAAGATGACAGGAACATCATTATCAAATGTAAGCAGCATTATGCACTCTTTAATTACAAGGCTTGCCCACCCACATCCCTTTGATTTTGACACATTATAACCACCTATTATCAAAGTCTTTCTATAAAATTTAATAAAATAATTTTTTTACGATCTTACATAAATTGTTTGACAACAGACATCATGAAATATAATCACAAATGTGCAAAAGGTGCATTATATCTAATTAGCATCATGCTACACATTACAATTTATTTGATCAATATGCTTTTTCTTAAAACTCACTGTAAACGACAATCAAGTGTTTTTAATAACTTCCAATTGTGATCTAATATGGATTCTGATCATATAACAAGGCAGACATATGCTATTTGTAGCATTTTAGAATAAGCTTATTGCAACAACTGTTTAGCATTTATCATGGTAAACATCTGTTGTTGTTGTTGTTGTTATGTTAATACCCCACATCGCATAAAAATCACATACAAATCCTGTCCAGTTTTGTATGGAAGCCCATTTCCACCACTGAATAAAAATTAAAAAAGGTAATTGTGACATTTTATCTCACAATTCTGACTTTTTTCCCTTCACTATTGCGAGTGATATACATCTCACAATTCTGCAATAGGTTACAGATTACAAGTTACCCTATTTAAAATGTAATATTTAGTGTAACTATTTCAATTACTTTATGTTAGTCATTATCACCAATTGTAAAATGACAATGGTTCACATTTCCCATAATAATAACATTGAGTAAATATTAAATAACGCTGTGAATCAATAAATTAATGAATGATTAAGTAAATTAATAAAAGAGGAGTCAGAGTATATAGACGTGCAGTTGGCTTGGAAGACGTTAACATATGTTTTGTCCATTCTGCAATGTGAACTGGAGGTAAGCAGCAGTATACTAAATTGCAGCTATTTGATAGCGACTGAACTTATAAAGATCTTCCTCTTTTCGTTTTCTTTCTTGCTACATTAAAGATGAAATGGTTTAATTTCTGTTTTTGTGCAGGCGCGGTGAGGGAAAAAGCACTGAGTTCAGGGCAATCGGTTCGTAGCTCTGCTTCAACTGTGCGATACTCTTACGAGAGGCGACCACAATTTAATGTCGCAAAGTTTAGAGTCGCACGAGTCAGAATTCGGCTCAAAATCGGGCAGTGTATGCCGGTCAGGCCAGATAAACTCAGTAAGTAAAGCTGATGAGGGAAGGGTTATTATAATGAAGATTTTTATTTATTTATTTTTACAGTTAAAATCATTAAGTGGACTGAAATGATCTGATCTAATCTGTTGTCTAACAGTGATTTGAGAGTGTGTCTGTACTGCTGGATATCAGTCATGTGATCAGATATCAGTCACATGATCAGCTGCGGCCCAATCACAGCCATACTGATATTCAGATCAACAGCACTCTTACTCGTGTGATATGGATTAAATATTGAAAACTTGATGAAAGCAGGAAGATCTAGACCTACAGTTGTAACGATTACTGAATATTCAGTGGTAAAATCCTCAGAGGGAATAAACTATAACAACAGAAGAATGGAAAGACAGTGTCAGTGAAGGTGGTTGCGTATGTGTGTAGATGTGTGTTAGTTACAGGATCAGAGAATGACACTGTTCCTCCATCATAGTCCAGATATACTCTCACATGCTTAAGGTTCTGCTCAAGATGAAAACCAGACCTTACAGAAGAACCATGCTCCACACTCCAGACATCACTGTCAAAGAAATCGCATCCCTTCCTTTGGTTAGATGCAGTAGTTACTCCAAGACTCCAGCATCGACTCTCTTTAACCTCCACATCCCAGCTGTTTGTTCCTGAGTTAAAACCCTCTGAGCCCAGAACACAAGAATAATAGTCAAATCTCTCTGGATTATGAGGAAGCGGTTGTTTGTTCCCATATCTCACACTGGTCAGATCATCAGACAGGACGAGCCATGGATTTGTAGTTTTTGGATCCAGAATCACAGGAGCTGATGAGACACAATCAACAGCTGCTTTTAAACTGACGTTCATATAATGATCAAGAGTGAACCCAAACACAGATTATTATAATTATGACACTCATCCTATTGATCAAACATATCAGACATCTTTAAACCTATCCAGCCATGCATCATTTCCAGTGCATGTGTAAGAACACAGATCTTCTCCAGACTCACTGTTTTGGACGATGTCCTGCATCTTCTTCCAGACTCTGAAGGGCAGGTTGCCCAAGTAACG
>NW_015642061.1:266408-290093 GCF_001515625.1 Sinocyclocheilus rhinocerous | reverse complement strand
TTCCCCTCCTCCTCCTCCCTCAGTGCAGTGATTGTAGCTTCTTCTTCATCTCTGAGAAACTGATGAAGCTTCTCAAACTGCTGTTTAATCTGACGCTCTGTGTGCTCAGCTTCAGACTGAAATCAAACCACATTCACTTCAATCATATGAATGAACAAAAATCAACACCAAAAACATCACCTACACCACCAGTCAAATGACTGAAAACATTTTGGCAAGATTTTTTTTTATCTAAATGTTTGAATGTCTTAACAAATCAAGTTGTTCTGTTTCCTCACCATGATGTGTTGAACCATTTCTTCAAATTTTCCTTTAATGTTTTCTTTGTATTTAAGTTTCCCTTGTAAGGACTTCAGAGCTGTTTTGAGCTCTTCCTAGAATTGAACAAAATTAAAATAAAACACCAACTGCTAAGAGAACTGGACAGGAAATTGGAACCCCTGATATAAAGAAAATATTAAGTACACAAATACGATGATATCTCTTTATGACCATTTATTGTTCTTTATACATGAGATGAGACATTTGTCTTACCTTGTATGATGAAACCACTTCACTTATTGGTCTGAATTTATGATTGTCGTGTTGTTGTGAATCTCTGCACACTAAACACACAGGCTGTTTGTCCTCCAGACAGAAGAGTTTGAGTTTCTCACTGTGTAAACTGCAGATCTCCTCAGATCCTGATGAATGCCTCTCATTTCTCTCCTTCAGAAATGACTCACACAAGTTTTTTAACACACGGTTACATGGAGGATCATCTCTCGAGGATCTTCTCCTGCAGAGAGGACACTCTTGAGTTTCCTTGGTTCTCCAGAACTTTTGAAGACACTCTTTACAGAAAGTGTGACTACATGATAAAAGAACAGGATCCTTAAAGATTTCACAGCACACGGGACAGTTATAATCATATTCAGCTAGTGAATCCATTTTCACTGTTTGAGCTCCAGCAAAACTTTAGTTTCACTTTCTGAATGATGGTTTCCGAAGTAAAGAGAGAGAGAGAGAGAGAGAGAGAGAAAATCAAGAGAAAAATATCTGCTGTCTGTTCAGAAACAAACTTTTCAAATATCCTTCTTGAAAGTCTTAATTCTTTATTAAGAATTAATAAAGATTATTGATTGATGTGTCTTTTTTGCTTTTGTCAAGAGAGAAGAGTCAGTATGACAGAAAGGAGAAGTCAGTCTCTTGCTGGTAGGTGTTGTAAGAAGGTGGAGTTTCTGATAATTATCCAGTCTGTTAAAACTGTCACGAATCCGGTCTATGAACTTCAACTTCACTCACCACCAGAGGTCACCCTTCCATTACATTGACTCTTGCACTACACACACTGTTGCATGTCATCCCGGACTACATATCCCATCATCCATTGCACTGATTGCACACAGCACTGATTGCACACAGCTGTAACCAATCACACAATCACTATATAACACTCACTCTGATCCATTTCAAACTGCCGAGTATTGTTTAGCGCTTATTGTGTGATAGCTACTTTACGGAGCCTTTTCCCTGGTGTTAGTTTCTAGTTCTAGTTCTAGTTCTAGTTCTAGTCTCGCTGTGTTTTCTGTTTTCCTGGTACCTGATTTTTGCCTGTTTATCTTAAGTTAACCCTTTGCCTGCTGTTTCGGACTGTGTTTGCACCTCGCCTGGACTCTAGCTCGTGTTATTGGATAACCCCTCATGTCAAGCCCACTGGATATTGTTAGCCGCTTATCGACCACGCCCGTTTTGGATTACTCTTCTGTCTTGCCCTCAATATACCTGTTTGCCATTGTCTGACCCATGCCTGTTTTATGACCACGTCTCTGTCTCCTATTAAAGCTTTGCAAATGGATCCGCAAGTCTCATGTCTCGTTCGCCCCGTAACAAAAACAAGTCAAACAAACCATCAGGATTTCCTAAGGTTAAACACGATGCACTCAAAATTAGCACAGTGAAACTTAAGCCCTTGAATCAAACAGAAATATTCATTATTCAATATTCAATCAGGGCTCAGTGCTTAAACCACTTCTGTTCTCTATCTACATGACATCACTAGGTTCTGCCATTTGGAAACATTGCTTTCCCTATCACATACAGTATGTCACTCCTCTCTACATCAGCTAACACTGGTTGCCAAAAGCCACTCCCATTAAATGTAAGGCACTGATGTTTACCTACAGGACAAACACTGGCTCTGCACCCCCATAATTAAACTCACTACTTCAGACATATGTGCAATTACATTTACATTTTACATTTACTCATTTGGCAGATACCTCAAACGCAGCTTGCACTTGAGGAATACAGCAAGGGATTCCTTCAAGATAGTAGAAGCTAGAACAGGGTGATGGACAAAACGAACACAGCGCACAAGTAAATTACAGCAGTGTGAGCACAGTGACAAAGATTGCATGTAAAATGTACAACATGTAAAACAAAGCAGCGAGCCCTGACAGGTCAAGCACACACAGAACTGACCACAAGCACAAGTTCTGCACGCGCGCACAGATCAGAACAGATGCAGGAGCTGAAATTCTTCATGCACAAGCCAAGAGTCAGTTTCGCCACTCAGGGGCGGGGCCTAAACCTTTATGTTAATGATTGCTATTGGCTTCTGACAAGAAGTGGCTTATTTGCAACTTGTTGCTTTTATGAGATTAATGCCAGGTTCGCACAACATGATTTTAGACACGATTTTCACTCACAGACAGTTTTGTGGAAATCGCAGACAAATGCCCGAAATTGGAGACAAGTCTGTGTTTTTTTAATTATTTTTTAAATTATATTTTCAGAGCTTTTATGCCTTTATTGTTGGTATGACAGTGGAGATACGACAGAAAAGCATATGACATAGAGTGGGAAGCAGGATCAGCAATGGACCACAAGTCAGGAATCAAACATGGGTCACACTAACCTCAAGGCCATCAGCGTCGACAAATCTGTGCTTGTTTACGCGAGTGACAATCGCACAGTTTGTGTTATCAAAGACGTGATCTGACAGAAGCACCCACACATCGCAGATACCCATGAGATATTTGGCATGCTAAATATATGGACTCATCGGGGATTCACAGTCCTGCAGTGTGTAATGTGTTTAGACTGGAAATGGCATCGACAACGACCTACTGTACAGCCAGCAACGACCCACAGCCAATGAGAGAGCAAGATAGAGGGCAAGGGAAAGTTCAGGGGGAGGAGTCATAATAGACCTGCAACAGAACATCATCAATCAGCCATTCTCTCCTTCATATTCTTCTTTGTTTTTTTTTTTCCGTTTTTTTATTTTTCACTGCTAATCAGTGTACAGACAACTTGGATTCCAAGCTTTTTGTGGGCTACTGTTTTTGAAAGGAATAAATCCATTCTCACGCATGTTATTCCCCACATCATTTTCGGGTGTGTTTGGTTGTGAAATATATTTTCATGAATTTGCACTCCCATATAATCAGATTGACCAAATAGTAAGCATATTTGGCTTGCTGTCCAAGGGGAGGACTCCGAGCTCCAAATTTAGGCCGAACCCAGAGAACTCCCCCAAATCCCCAAGCTGGGATATAGGAATAGTTAGGAGTGAGGAGTTGGGGTGGAGGAGGGATGCCGGAAAATCTGTCATGGGACAGAGGTATGTTGCTGTATATATTTACTAATTAAGTTGCTTGTCTGAACATGCTTCACCTTTGCTGAATTGGTTGATTATCTGAATGTGCTCCTCCTAACCCTTACCAAAAAGTAGTATACTTCAAGTTTATTTTAGTAAGTATACTTAAGTAAAGTTCAAGTATATTTTTAAGTATACTTTATGTAGTAAGTATACAAATATCAGTGTACTAGTAGTATACTTGTAAGTGTACTATTTCAATACTCCTTGGGACTAAATTGGCCCACTTTCTAGTATATAAAAGTATACTTTTAAGTATAACAGTAGTAAACTTTGAGTACACAACTAGTTTACATCAAAATGTTTAGTTTGTACTGCAACTATACTGAAAGTGAACTTATAGGTATACTGATAGTTTACTAATTAAATACTTGTAGTAGCATTTTTAGTACACTTTGAAGTATAGTCTCAGTAAACTACTAGTTTAGTAGTTTTATACTGCAAGTATACTCGTAAGTTTTCTTTAAGTGAACTTTACATCATACTTTAAGTTTACTACTATGTCCCTATTTAGGTATTAATTTGTATATTTTGTTACATGAATATCTGAACATACAAAACATCAAAAGAACAGGGTATCTGCTTGTAAACAAAAACATTTTTTTCTAGCTTCATGCATTCTTTTTTTAAACACTTGAATGTGGATAAGTTTCATAAATAAAAAATAAAGAAATAAACAACATTTTGAACAAAAAGCTGAAAAAAAGACTATGAATTGGATTCAGAACGATAATCAAAACGAAGATGGGGTCGATCAACACCCCAAAGCTTGACAGTTATTATTACCTCTTCATTGGTCGACATTTTATTCCATAATGTTACATAGTTTTGATGCTGTTTTATGTCTGATGATCGTGTTACTTCTGTTTCGGTTTCTTCTTCACTTGTGTTTTTTGGAAATTCTGCACAGAAGATGTGTACTAGCGCCCTCTACAGTATAACAATGAAAACACGGATTCCCAGAGCACAATCATAGCTAAGATATATTTAGACTTTTCCTAAGTATACGTCAAGTATACTTAAATGTCATTTTAAGTATATTTCTGAGAAGTACATAAAGCCCATTTCTGAGAAGTACATAAAAAGTAGACTAAAAGTATACTTTCCTATTTTTAGTTTAAAAGAAGTATACTAATAGCACACTTAAATAAACTTCTTTTTCGTAAGGGAAATTTTGTTAATAAAACATCATTTGTGGACAATGCAGAGTTGTAAGTGATTCTTCCTGTTGAAAAGTTGTGTAATTTGTGAGCCCCTGTCGCCGATCCGTTGTGTAGTGTGTACAGAGTCAGCAGAACTGAAGGATAAAAATGAATCATTTAATGGTTGATGCATCATCATCATCAAAAAAATACAATACAATATTACAATAAATCCTATCAGAAGATACCATTTTAAATGTGTACATATGCCAAATTATTTTTTCTACAGTATATGAGAGATAATAGTGCACAAAAAACAGCCTGAAAAATCTGATGATCTAAAAGTAGCAGAAGCATTGAGCTTTCAGAAAACGACAAATCCTGTTGGACGAGATGTTAGAGATGTCTTTAACTGTGGTCAGAAAAAACTATGCACACAATGTTCCAGTAGGCTAATGCAGAAACTAAACAATTTATTTTAAACAAACTGAGTCAGCAAAAGAGAAATGACAGATTTGTGTATTATGAACATACAGGAAAATACAAAGCTTTTGACATACAGAAGTTTGAAAACCCTTTAAAAATATCTAGCTCATTCAGTAGTGGAAGATACGCCTCATGACATCATCATTCTGCGAAGTAAAAAAGCCTGTAGAATATCTGGATTAAGAATATGTAAAACATCTGGATTGTTTAATCGTCTAGACAGTTTCACCGCTGTCTGTCTATCAAACCCAAACACAGCATACAGTGGCTGAGTGAATGTGGTCTGGACTCTCTGGATGAGACTCATTGTGTCAGAGACGCTGTAGAAGGACAAAATCCCTGCACTGTGATCCACATACACTCCTATTCTACTGCTGGACACTGCAGAAAGTTTAGTCTCTATGTTACTGTGCCAGAATGAGCAGTAGTCTGGAGAGCAGAACAAACTCCAGGACTGATTGTTACGTCCAACTGCACTCTCAGGACCATTTCCCTTCCTGCTGATGCTCTTATATGTCACTCCTATATCTACTCCTGATCCCCCATCACCAGCCCACTCCACCTCCCAGTAACATCGTCCAGTCACACTCTCCCTACACAGCGCCATGGTCCAAGAATCAAATCGGTCTGGATGATCAGGATATGGCAGACGTGTGTCAGAGTAAGTGATCACTGTGTTTTCTTCAAACAGACGGAGCCCATAATTCACTGAGTTCAGATCCAGAGTCAACAGACGGGAATCTGATGGAGATAAATACATAATTACTCATGACTTTACATCAATAATATAACATATTAATGGGTCTCTTCATTAGTATCATCATTTCATAATAATTATAATTGGGCATGTCTCTCTGACTCTGACTGAAGTAATTGATCAATCATAAAAAAGCCCATTGATTTCCTTATTTTACGTGAAAATTTTTTTTATTCATCTTGCAAATTTATGAAAAACTAATATTACTGTACAGATCTATGCAAAATATTGTCTGCTGATTTTAATTCTGCTCCATGAACACAGTCAAATCTCATTCAAAAGATAAATTCGAACTCTGTCATAGGACAAATAAGAGCATTTCACATCAAAGCTAGCTTATGTTATTCATTTAGGGGTTAAATGAAATTCCAGATATGAGACAAGTAATATACTGTTTGCGAATGCCACACTGATGAGAGTGGCACATATGATATGCAAATCAATTTGTACGAATTTGTATGAATAAGCCACCTTCCCATGAGATCAGGTTGGAATACACACATTGAATCACTCTTGCGGTACTTTTATGGAATACGTCACACACAGTGACATGGCATCGGCACGTCTCAAGTTGGACAAATTTTCTAACCAGCATGCACTGCTTCAAGTCGATCGGTCTGCATAGCGGCACATGACGTTGAATGCACTTAAGGTGCAGTAAGTGATTGATAAAAAACACTGTTGATATTTGAAATCATCAAAACAAACACACCCCTACCAAAGGATCACGTCCTTATTTTAATAACTCCACCCCCAAATTCACAAACATGCTATGCAACATAGGCACCTCCTCCATCATGAGTTTTACTGGAATGAACCCCGGGTAAGATCATCATCAATTAGCACAGAAAGTCTCCCAGTGATCACAAGTGTTTGTGTGTATTTTCATTGTAACTCACATTGTAGGAACTCCTTCCTAGTCGTAAGCTGATGACTCGGGACAATGACCTGGACGGTTTTCACTATTAACACCAAAGAACATCTGTGCATCAGTGCAAACCCTTTAATTCCCAAGTCAAGAATAAAGGTACTACCATTTTATGTTTAATGAACAGTGCTCAACTCTTTTCTGAGTAAAACAGCATTACCTGTTTTAGATAACCTTTCTATTTCATCTGTGCAGAACTGCTGCAGTTTATTTCTGAGCTGAGAGACAGACTTCACTACCTCATCAAAATTGGGACGAGAACTGACAGTGAAGCTGTCTGTAGATCCAGAGAGAGAGACAGACGGGCAACTCTATAGACACAAAGACAAAAACATTAACTCTGTGCAATTAGAGAAGCCTGTAGTCTTTAGTCCTATGTTTAAAGGGTTAGTTCACTCAAAAATGAAAATTAGCCTGTGTTTTACTGACCCTCAAGCCATTCTAGGTGTATATGACTTTCTTCTTTCAGACGAATCCAATCGGAGTTATATAAAAAATTGTCCTAGCTCTTCTAAGCTCTATCATTGTAGTGTTTTTGTTTAACAGTTCAAAACAAGTTAAATACAGTGTCTGGATCCATAATATAACGTGCCTCACACGGCTCCGGGGCATGCATAAAGGCCTCCTGTAGCGAATCCATTGGTTTTTGTAAGAAAAATTTACATATTTCAAATGTAATAAACCCTTTTCTTTCACTTCTGCTGACTGTCGTATGCGGAAGCATTCCGGCAGATGACGTAGAACGTATGCGTCACGCGCGCGCCTCTGAGATATGCTAGTCTCATTAGTTTGTCTCACAAGTCTCCTCTTGGCTTATATCGAAATCCTCCGACATTTTTCTTTACAAATACTCGTTTTGTGCTTCTAATTCATGACCGGCGTTTTGTTTTGTTCTCTCTCCGCGTTCGTCACTATTCACGCAATGCCGACATCCTACACCATCTGCCGGAACTGCTTCCGCGTATGACAGATAGCGGAAGTGATAGAAAAGTGTTTATTACGTTTGAAATATGGACATTTTTCTGACAAAAACGCATGGATTCGCTACAGGAGGCCTTCATTCACCCCCCGGAGCCATGTGAGGAACGTTTTATTATGGATGTGCGCACTTTATTTAACGTGTTTTGGACTGTTGAATAATGATAGATCAAATACAATGATAGAGCCTGGGGGGGGGTAAAACACAGGTGAAGTAACCCTTTAAGAAGATCTCTGTTACCTGGAGGAAATGAATATGATCATCTGTGTTTGAAAGCTGTTTCAGTTCAGTCCCTTTCCACCTCAGATCATCAATCTCCAGCTCCAGTCGCGCCAGTCTTTGTTCAGCTTGTTTCACTGCAGCTTGTTCCTGATCTCTGATCAGCTGCTTCACCTCAGTGCGACGTTTCTCAATGGAGCGAATGAGATCAGTGAAGATCCTCTCACTGTCCTCCACTGCTGTCTGTGCAGAGTGCTGTTATAGTACACACAATTACAATCAGCTCTTAATGGTACCTCACACAGACATAGAGCTCCAGTGTTAACAAAAAAATTTTTTTTTAAATAAAACATGGTTCAAAACATATTAATCTGATTATCAATTTCAGTTTGGAGTACTGCAAGGCTCAGTACTAGGACCATTGCTTTTCACCCTGTATATGTTACCATTAGGATATCATTAGGAAACATCTATATTTAGCTCTATATTTCTTTGCTGCCTGACGAAAAATACAAATTCCAATGACTAACGGAATGAAATAGTTGATATAAAAAATTGGATGACTAGTACTTTCCTACAACTAAATTCTAAAATAATAGATGTTTTAATTATTGGGAAAAAAACACAGCACATAGCATATCTTCATAGTCCTTCACATCTATTGCGGTCTCAAAATTCTGGCCACTTGATAATATGTACAATATCAAAACCAACGGTATCAAAATAATTTTATGCAAAGCTTCTTTGAAATGATGTGTATTGTGATAAGCACTATACAATGAAATGTGAACCGTGGGCGGTAGATCCTTTTCCTATAGCGCCGAAACTCTCATCTCCTCTCTTTGACCTGGCATACACATAACACACTATCACATTTCTATAAATTTAAAATTTAAACTGTCTCTTATCACAAGTTTACCACAGTCAGCCAGATCTGGGTCATATCCAGATTAGATGGTGGACCTGCACCTACACCAAGACAAGACCCTCTTTATTCCACTTTCATGGACTGACAGTGCAGTGCAAATTTCACCCCTTTTTTGTGTGTGTTTTCATGTTCTAGCTTAAGTTTAGAAATGTACAGTGCATTTTGTTTTATTAAGATGTGATTTACTATAAGACTCGTGCAGTTGGTATAAAAAAAAAAAGATAAATAATTTTTAATAAGCCTTTCACTGAAAGGTTCTTCAGGGAATTGAAAGTTCTTCTACAGCATTAGGTGCTTTTGCACCATGTAGATTTAAGAACTTAGTTATAGGAAGCCAGCAGGGTCGTTCCTAGAGAACCAATTTCTCCCTCGGGCCGTTTTCCTGGTTGCATTCACACCGGAGAAACTGTGAAGCATCCAACAGCGACTTCTTTATTCGCGGCATTTACAAACGTCAAAAACCAGTGAATGGAGGACGCTGTGTTTGAAGCCATTTTTGTTGTGTGTTGTAGGTTTTCGTGATAACAGAGATGGAATGTAAACGCACAATTTACACGATTGAAAGAATACATTCCTAGTTCCTGCGGTGCGAACAAGCCAAAAAGCGTTAACTTCCGCCAATAGTTCTAGAAACTTTGAAAAGGTTCCTCCGGTGCGAAAGCACCTATTGTTTCTTCCTGGCACCTTTATTTTAGGAGTGTGAAGGACTCTTCTCAAGCTTATCCAAACTCACCTTATGAGACTCCATAGCCTCTCTCATCTGCTTTAGATCTATCTTTCTCTGCTGGATTGTTTTCTGGATGTTTCGCTGTGTTTCCTCAAAATGTCTCTGCAGAAAACAGATATATCTATATTTATAATCTATATATATAATTAAATGAATAAATGTTTTTGTAAACATGTCTCTTGTTAGTCACTTAAGTCTGACTTTATTTGATGAAAAACATGTCTATCTTTGTAAAACACAATCAGTTTCCCTGATTGAGAGAAAAATCATATACCAAATGAAGAGAGAAACAACATTAACTGTCACTTAAGAGATCCAGTATGGCGCAGTACCTGTTTCTCTGCTCTTGCCACTCCAGTTGATACAGTGTCATGATGTTTGTGTTCGTCCACCAAACACAGCATACAGATACATCGCTGGTCTGTATGGCAGTAAATCTCCAGCATTTTACCATGTTGAGGGCACATCATGTCCTGCAGTCGTCCAGTGGCGTCCATCAAATTGTGTTTATTACCTCTGAAGAGATTCTCATGCTGTTCAAGGTGATTTTGACAGTAAGAGCTTCGACACTCCAGACATGATTTCACTGCTTTCTGTTTATTTACAGTGCAGGAGTCGCACTGAACATCTCCAGACCCAGTGCGATGAACTACAGGAGCAGCAGGAGTAGCAGGAACAGGAGTGGATTGGAGTCTCATTGTCTTGAGTTTCTCCACCATTTCAGCAAACACCACATTCTTACCCAAAACAGGTCTTGGTGTGAAGGTTTTTCTGCACTGAGGACATCTGTAGATTCCTTTCCAATCCTCCTGGTCCCAGTAGTCTGTGATGCATCTCATACAGTAACTGTGTCCACAGGGAATCGTCACTGGATCCTTCAGGAGATCCAGACACACTGGACAGCAGAACTGATCTTCAGCCCATGAGATACTGGCTTCTGCCATTTCACTGTATATGAACACAGACAGAGAGATGATATGCACTGGAGCTCAACAGTTGAGTTCCTTCTTTTAAGGGAAAGGGTTTATATATCTTCCTGATTACATACATGAGAAACAGGTTTTTCTGCAGGGTGTGACTTACTGTAACTTTTTGTTTAATGACTACACTGTTTAGATGACAAAGTGGTTTAAAATACAGGAAACTGATTATGAACTCTGCATTCTACTTTATTTGGTTCTAATAGTACTAGCATCACAAACTACACCACACAATAATATAAATTATGTTACGGCACAATATCATAACTGAATCATGATTGAGACTGCGGCAAACATGAGAGAGACTCACTGATGTCCACTAGATCGATTCATCATGTACATAGAAAATATCAACTATATCAATACATGGAATCACATAGTGAACATTTAAAGATGCTATATATCCAAATACAGAAGCTGTGACATATTCATTTTATCATGCTATTATTAATTATGATTAATTAAAAATAATTTATAAAACGATTCATCTTTTTCAACACAAACAAGCACAATGTGGAAAAATAATCTTAAAATAATCGAAATAATCTTCCATTTTTCTTTTTAGAAAGTAGAACAAGCACTGAACTTTTAGGAAAGTTTATGTTTAGGAATGTGGTTGGATGAGATCTGAAACGAAGGCAGAGAAACTATGAACACAATGTTCCGGTAAAACGGAAGTATGCACTATAAACACAAACAAGTTTGTTCTATAAACATGGTAATGTGTTTATACTCGATCCACTCCTTGCACTGTCTAGTCTCGTTGATCTCACTTCAAGATCATTTACCTGGACGCCTTGCTAGTCTCTGGACTCCTTGCAAGTTTGCTGTCTTTGCCAGCCTTCTTCCTGTCTTCGCCATGTGCCACTCCTAGGAAGGAAAAGGTACATTGTTTAAATTCTGTTACCAGCCAAGTTACCCACTCAGATTATGAGATACTTACCTGCTGCCTTGCATCGCTTCACTCCTACTGAAAACCTGTTTAATAAAGAACCCTGTTGCACTTACCTGAGTCTCTCCTCTTCTGTCCGTGACAATTTTACTTTAATACAATGCCAGACAATTTTTTGAGTGCCCCCGATTCTATAAATATTTTACCTATAGGGTGGGGGTGCCCAAACCTGCTCCCGAAGGGCCACTGTTCTGCACAGTTTAACCTTAATTAAACAGACTTGAACTAATCAAGGCCTTCAGACTCATTGCACAGCAAAAAAAAAAAAAAAAGTATTAAATTAACTCAATTAATTTAACTCCATTAGAGTTTGAGTTAGGGATGTCTCCACAATAATTAATCAAGAAAAAAAAATCTATGCTTGACAAGTGTGAGTTTTCACAATTCCTTATGACAATGAATTTCAAGCTCTTATTAGTGAGACTGGTAATTGGAATTGGAGTAATTGGAGACAGAATCTTTTTCATCAGCCAGTTGATTCGAGAGGCCAAACAGAAGAAAGGCAATTTAACAGTGGTCTGGTTGGATCTAACGAATGCTTATGGATCTATTCCACATGACCTCATCCAGCTTGGACTCGACCATTACTACATCCCAGCTGTTATTAAAGAACTGGTCATCAGCTATCTAGGGAGATTAAACTGAGGTTTATATCAGCCCAGTGGACAACCAACTGGCAGGATCTCCAGAAGGGAATCCCAACTGATGTACAATCTCCCCTACCCTCTTTATCATGGGCATGAACCTTCTAATAACAGCAGCAGAAGGCATAACCTGTGGCCCCATCCTGGAGTAAGGCGTTATTCAGCCAGTGCTTCAGGGTTTTATGGATGATCTAACAATAACAACTGTGACACATGTTCAAGCGAGATGGGTACTGGAAACGTTGGATAATGTAGCCACTTGGGTAAGGTTGTCATTTAAGGCCAGGAAGTCCAGAAGGCTGGTCATCAGGAAGGGCAGAGTCACAAGTAAGTTTGGCCTCCAAGTTCAAGGCGAGGTCATTCCATCAATTGAGGACAGCCAGTTTGGGGAAGTGGTTCAATGCATCACTGAAAGATGGTGCCAATGTTGCAGATGCTGTGAGGCAAACAGAAGAGTGGTTGAAGAAGATCGACAGGTCCGGACTCTCTGGAAAATTTAAATCCTGGCTGTACCAGCATGGCCTTCTGCCCAGGCTTATTTGGCTCCTCACAGTCTATGAGTTCCCTCTAACAGTTGTGGATGGCATTGAGAGAAAAATTAATAAGCACCTGCAGAGGTGGTTGGGGATTCCCCCAAGCTTCTCTTCAGTGGGCCTCTACATTCGATCAGGACCGCTGCAACTCCCTTTGTCATCTGTTGTGGAGGAGTTCAAGGTGGCAAAATGCAGAGTCGCGCTAAGTCTGAGAGATTCTAAAGATGCCTGGGTAAAGCAAGCAGGCATCACAACAATATCAGGCCATAAATGGGCAGTCAATGCAGCCATTGAACAGGCAGAAAGCTCATTAAAGGTGCGCGACATCATTGGCAACACCTGCACAGAAGGTCAAGGCCTGGGGTCGACACATTTCCAACAGTTTGGGAATGCAAGCACTACGATCAGGTGAGGCATGGTTCAGGCAGAAATCCAAGCTCAAGAGGAGCAGAGGCGTGTGTCCAGAGCAGTGGAACAAGCATCCCAGAGAGCATGGACAAAATGGGATCTGCCCAAGCGTTAGATCACATGGGCAGAGCTATGGAGACTGGAGCCCTACCACATCTCCTTCCTACTGCGCTCTGTGTATGACACTCTTCCTTCACCGTCACATCTGCACACATGGGGGTTGAGGGATGACCCGTACTGCAAGCTTTGTGGTCAAAAGGGAACACTGGCACACATATTGTCAGGGTGTAAAACATCTTTAACTCAAAAGTTGATACAGGTGGCGCCACGACAATGTGCTCTTGTCCGTCGCCGATACACACGTGAGAGGTGCAAGAAGAGGCTAGGCGGCACAGGCAAGGAAACTGTCACTTTCATTAAGGATGGAGCCAGACCCATCGCAATTAGGGCATTAGCAAAATCAAACTTGCTGCAGGCCGCGGGCTCTTGGGAAATGAGAGTCGACGTTGGAAGGAAGCTGCAGTTCCCGGAAGTGGTTCACACAGCTCTTCACCAAGACATCGTCTTGTGGTCAGCCAAAGACTGGAAAATCATCTTAATTGAGCTGACTGTGCCATGGAAGGAGGGCTGCGAGGAGGCTCACGAGAGGAAGGCCTTGAAGTATCAGCGTTTAATTCAAGAGTGTAAAGACAAAAGATGGCAGGCATGGCTGTTTCCTGTGGAAATAGGTTATAGAGGCTTTTCTGATCAAAAAGCAAGAAACATGCTGCTCGTAGCATGGGAGATGAGGCTGAGCTTCATGCTGGATATGGAGTAAGAGAGAGGAAGAAAGCTGGAAGCCATGAGCAGATGGGCAGTGACTTAGCCACCACTGCCGACCCACCAACTGGAGAGTGTTGTTGTAAGGGTCGAAACACTCAAGAAAGGTTGGGAACCACCTGATGACATCTACTTACGGCGGAAAGCTATGCTTACATAAAGGAGTAACCGAAGAAAGCACTTATTATTGCATAACAGGTGTATTTCACAATGCAATGTAATAAATATTGTACATGAAATGTACACATAATTTTTAATGGTGGAAATGGCTTTTTCTGTCTTCAACACCATCTTTTTAGCTTTTTTTCTTGTGCCTTTAGCTTTTTCTCTTGAATCACATCATTGGATGTCACAGGACACTTTAAAATGAATGTCAAGATCATTTGCAGCTCAAAACCTTTTTTATCTGAAGCCTTTATGTTAAGGCCCTTTTCATGTTTTTATTTATTTCTAACCTTATGCTTGCAGCGTAACACACAAATGTGTTTTTTTATTATTATACATAACACAACAATAAATGTCCTTATAGAAATGTTATATTATAGTAAAAAAGGCAAATATTTTCTTCATTTTAAATGAACAGCATTATATTTATTTGTGTCTGGCAACTTGAAAAAATTACTTTATTGGTGTGAAAAAAAGTTAAGCATTTAATTATATGTAAGCATTTCACAGATTTTCTGTCAGTACACCATATTTATACAAATTACTAAATGCATTTATTTCTATACAAATAGATGGAAACAGATAGAAAATGATTGGTCTTAAAATATTGCTTATCTCCTAATCTAAGATCACTCTAGTGGACAACATTAATATCACAGCTTGGACCCTTAATTATAAGGCAATCCTTAAAGGGATCGTTCACCCACAAAATGTCCATGATTTACTCACCCTCAAACCACCATATAGGTGTCTTTCATACAAACATAATCTGACCTATATCTAAAAATATCCTGGCTCTTCCAAGCTTTATAATGGTAGTGAATGGCACTCACAATTTTGAAGGCCAAAAAAGTGCATCCATTCATCCATCTTAAAAGTAATCCATTCCAAAAGTAGTTCATACTGTCTATATTGCACGGAAGACTTGTTTGCAATTTAGATTAGTTCATAATATAAACTAAGTTATAATCTCAGACTTCATAAGAATCATGTAAACGTTATGTTATTATATTATTTCTTATGAAGTCTCATTTTTTATAGTTAACTAGTGTTAATGCTAGCTATTAACAGTATGACTTTGGTGGCCAACTAGCTGTCAACATAATGTCATAATGACCAAATACAACCAGAAACAACTGTTCAGACTTAAATGTTAAAGGTAATTCCCTGAAATTTGGTTTGGATTGTGTGACATTTTGTGAAACCTCAAAGTAGTCATCCTCTCTAGCTCAGAGGAAGGCATCTTTTTTCAGTCCACTAATGAGAGTTACAGCAAGTTGCCCAGACCAGTATGGTGGTGCCATTGATGTACAATTCAGTGGCCAAATAGGGGGTCTATGTATTTTATATGTCTATGATTCAGCGGACTGCTCTCAAATCGCTCTCACAGTACTTTGATGCAATACGTCACAGTGATTTATTCAACAATTCTTCTCCTCCGCGCTACCCTAGCACTATTTTAGAGAGTACTACGATGCATGCACGTGCTTTCTGCATGCATGTTCTGCATCAACAGCACCACGCACATGCACTGTTTACGTGCAGATCAAAGCAAACATTCGCTAGATAAGCCCCTTATTCCTCGGCTGGGATTGTGTAGAGCCCTTTGAAGCTGCATTGAAACTGCAGTTTGGACCTTCAACTTGTTGAAGTCCACTATACAGAGAAAAATCCTGGAATATATTCCTCAAAAACCTTAATTTCTGAAGAAAGAAAGACATGAACATCTTGGTTGAAATGGGTGTGAGTAAATTATCAGGAAATTTTTATTCTGGAGGTGAACTAATCCTTTAACCCTTTTAAGTGTGAAACGCCCTTATTTAAACCGCATGAAGCACAAACCACACAAACACAGACATCAGAAATGATGAGATAACTCAGAGTGTGTTCTGCGTTACACTGGGTCACTTCTAAACTCTTTTTAATTTGAGTTTAACACAAGCTACTTTAAGCTACCTTTTTTTAGTCCTCCAGGATTCAGGATCTTTTTTCCAGCTTTCTCATTC
Source organism: Sinocyclocheilus rhinocerous (assembly GCF_001515625.1). Classification (NCBI taxonomy): domain Eukaryota; kingdom Metazoa; phylum Chordata; class Actinopteri; order Cypriniformes; family Cyprinidae; genus Sinocyclocheilus; species Sinocyclocheilus rhinocerous. The sequence continues at coordinate 273,777 of NW_015642061.1, read as the reverse complement.
AGTCTGACACATGGCTTCCTATTAAAAAAGGAAGTATTGAGGATCGTATAAATGCTATTAAATTTACAGTAAAAATTCTTTCACATTGTAAAGTGTTGCCAAATAAGCAGCAAACACTGTGACCATACTTTAGTGTCGCACCCTAATGTCCCTGCACTGAAGGTGATTTTGCGACACACACTCTCTGAGACCAGCGTGTCTTCATTCATTTTGTGCATGAATGCTGTGTCAGAAACACTGGACATTGCGACTGGATCCGCACTGAATGACTACAGATGCATCTGTTATTCTCTCTACCTGACCTGACACTAAACGCCAGCAACAACCTGCATCAGTCAGCATTACCAACTCTTTATCACAAGTGCCGAGGTCTGGGTGATCTACTACTGCAAACTTTTTTTATTTCAGCTCTGTGTCACTCTTTCCCACATACAACACTGTGGTGTTTGCTTCCGTACATTACAGCACACTGTGTTTTTCTAGTTTTGTTTTCCACAGAAGAAAGCAAGTCATACATGTCTGGAACAACATGAATATATTAAATATTAAAGAAATGCATGATTTTTCGCTTTTTTTTATGTATTTTTGAGTTTCATGTGTTTTTTAGACCTGGATATCACAGTTTAAAAATTACTTGATATTTTTTCTAGGTTTTCCATGACTGTAGCAGCTCTGAAAATATCTGAGCATATTGTGTATGAAATTAAGTGACTTGATATTAACTTCAGCTATTGACTATACTGGTAAGATTCTCAGAGGGGAAAACCTATAACAACGGAAGAATGGCAAGACAGTGTCAGTGAAGGTGGTTGTGAATGTGTGTAGATGTGTGTTAGTTACAGGATCAGAGAATGACACTGTTCCTCCGTCATAGTCCAGATACACTCTCACTTGCTCAAGATCCTGTTCAACAGGAAAACCAGATGGTTCATATAATCCATACCACACACACCAGACATCAGCGCTAAATAAATCACGTCCCTTCCTTTGGTTTGATGCTGTAGTTACTCCAAGATTCCAGCATTGGCTCTTTTTAATCTCCACATCCCAGCAGTGTGTTCCTGAGTTAAAACCCTCTGAACCCAGAACACAAGAATAATAGTCAAATCTCTCTGGATTATCAGGAAGAGGTTGTTTCTTCCAGATGTATCTCACACTGCTCAGATCATCAGACAGGACAAGATCTCGATTTGCAGTGTTTGGATCCAGAATCACAGGAGCTGATGAGACACAATCGACAGCTGCTTTTATGACGTTTGTCCAACTGATCAAACACATCAGACATCTTTAAAGCTGTAAAATCTTCACCCATTTACAGTGTATGTGTAAGAGCACAGATCTTCTCCAGACTCACTATTTTGGACAATGTCCCGCATCTTCTTCCAGACTCTGAAGGGCAGGTTGCCCAAGTAACGTGGCACATGAATCAAAGCTCCAGAAGGCATCTGTGGATCCGGCTGTGATGAGATCTGGACTCTGGAAGAACATTCAGGAGTCAGAACTGTAGTGGCTTTAGATCAGAAGCAGAGAGACCAGAGGCACCAGCAGATCACTCACCTTTCCATCGAGACTGGAAACTTCTGCAGAACAAACACACAATTTATCATCAACAACTCAATCAATCAATCAATCAATCAATCCATGATCTGAAATCAGACCTTCAAAAAGCAGACATCATTGTCTTTCATCATCTTCTCTGTGTCTTTAATTGTGTGTGAAAGAGCTGAGATGTGTCTGTTGATCTCCTCCAGCTTCTCCTTCATCATCTTCTTCTTCTGCTCCTCTTCCACCCTCAGTGCAGTAATTGTAGCTTCTTCTTCATCTCTGAGAAACTGATGAAGCTTCTCAAACTGCTGTTTAATCTGACGCTTTGTGTGCTCAGCTTGAGACTGAAATCAAACCACATTCACTTCAGTCATCTCAATCACCACACTACGGATGTCTTTACAAACCATGAAGTAATTTATGATTTAGCTTTTCTTGGTTCTTGATTCCCATCCTTTTATTGTGGTCATAAGCCTGTGTCCAATATCTATTATGATAAACTGTGTTGAGATTGCTGAGTATTTGACTCTTGATTCTGTTTCCTCACCTTGATGTGTTGAACTGTTTTCACACACTCTCTTTTCATTTTCTCTCCATGTGTCAGTTTCTCTTGTAAGGTCTTCAGTGCTGTATTGAGCTCCTCCTACAATTTGACAAAGTGAAAATCTCTAAAGCATTGGTTACTGGGAGATTTGAACAAGTGATTTTCAGGCAATTCAACATATGTTTTAATTTAGTATGTTTGCATTTTAAAGCTATAGGTTATTAAAAGTATTGATTTGTATTTTGAATTAATATTCATATGAACGTTTTATTATTATTTTTATGTAGACAAAAATGTCTAACCTTTTTTTTTTCTCCATTAGCCATTAAACCAGGTTTTAATGATTTTGAAATTGTGTTCATGTATTAAGGACAAGCTTGTGAAAAAAGCAAAGGAAAACAAGAGCATAATTGCAATTCAGAGGTAATGCATTACACAAGATTGATTATTTATTTTGTTTTTAATATTGTTTTTGTATATTTTGGTGTTTTTATGTGTGAAATAAATGTTGAAGTTTGTTAATGAACCTTTGTCCAGACACGTCATGTTATGAAGCTATAAAAAAAATTCAGCTAATAGTGATAAGGAAAGCCATTTTTGGATCTTGTAATTTGCATGATATTTGTTATTCAGTGGTGCATTTTTTTCCCACATAATTGCTATTTCCAAGTTTATTGCAAATGTTGTACTTGGATATAAAACAGAAAAAAATCCAAACAAATTTAAACAACGCTAAACAAAAAAACATACAAACACAAAAGCCATCAAAATCATTATACTGTCCTACCTTGTAAGAAGAAACTACTTCATTAATGGGTCTGAATGTGTGATTGATGTATTTCTGTGAATCTCTGCACACTAAACACACAGGCTGTTTGTCCTCCAGACAGAAGAGTTTGAGTTTCTCACTGTGTAAACTGCAGATCTCCTCGGACCCTGATGAACAACTCTCATTTCTCTGCCTCCGCAATGACTCACAAAGGTTTTTTAATGCAAGATTATAAGGAGGATCATCTCTCGAGGATCTTCTCCTGCAGAGAGGACACTCCTGAGTTTCTTTGATTCTCCAGAACTGTTGAAGACACTCTTTACAGACACTGTGACTACATGATAAAACAACAGGATCCTTGAAGATTTCACAGCACACGGGACAAGAAAGTTCTTCTGCAGATACATTTAATGAAGCCATTTTCACTGTAGTCAAGAGATCCCCTTATTTAAACCTCTTTTCAAAAATAATGAAACAGTCTCTTCCTGGTAAGTGTTGTAAGAGGGTGGAGTTTCTGCATTTTTATTATCTTACCTGTTTGTATCTTATGCTCTTTGACCCTTTGCTGCATGATTTGACTCTGATCTCTGGATTGTGATTTAGAATACGAATGGATGGAAAGAGTCAGTTCTGGTGCTTCAGTTCTGTGTGAATAGTCCCTATGTAAAGTCAATGACAGAATTGTAGAGTTGGCCTGTTCACACCGTCAGTAACATGCAGTGACAAAGTGACACGATCCTATTCATTTCAATGGAGAACTGTTTACTTGTGGTACAGTGACCGTTGGCAACAGAATGTAGGCGTTGTTCATCTGGTTAATGATTTAATGCGCTTAAAATGCTGCTGTAGTTTATATAAAAAGCTCTCCAACAGCAGAATGTTACTTCTTACAATGAGAAAACTAGTCGAATTATAATGACTTCAATCCTAATCTTATTGCTAACAACAACAAGGCTATATATAATTTGTGACTGAATTGTCTAAAGAATGCTTTGTTGCTGGTGGTGTGAACGGGCTTTAGAGATTTAGATTCATAGATATAACCATATATACTATATATAAAGTTAGGGTCATATATATTTGGACACAAGCACAGTTTGTATTATTTTAGCTGCTGACCAAAACATATTCAAGTTACAGTTATATAATGAATATGGGCTTAAAGTGCACACTCTGAGCTTTATTTGAGGGTATTCACATCAAAATTGGAGGAAAGGTTAAGGAATTACAGCTCTTTAATAATTTTTTTTCAAGGGACCATAAGTAATTGGACAGTTGACTCAAAAGCTATTTCATGGACAGGCGTGGGCTATTCCTTCATTATTTCTCCATCAGTTGAGCAGGTATAAGGTCTGGAGTTGATTCTAAGTGTGCGGTCTGAATTTGGAAGCTGTTGCTGTGAACCCACATCATGCAGTCAAAGGAGCTCTCCATACAAGCGAAACAGACAATTGTTAGGCTTCCAAATCAAAACAAATCCATCAGAGAGATAGCAGGAACATTAGGAGTGGCCAACTCAACAGTTTGTTTGGTACATTCTGAGAAAAAAAGAATGCACTGGTGAGCTCAGAAACATAAAAAGGCCTGGATGTCCACGGTAAACAACAGTGGTGGATGATCAGAGGATCCTCTCCATGGTAAAGAAACAGAGGGTTCACCACAAGGTGCAAACAAGGCCAGATTAGACTTTACCAAAAAAAAAACTAAAAAAAAAAGCCAGACCACTTCTGGAAAAGCATTCTTTAGACGGCTGAAATTAAGATCAATCTGTGCCAGAATGACGGGAAGAAAAAAGTATGGAGAAGGCTTGGAACAGCTCATGACCCAAAGCACACAACATCATCTGTGATACATGGTGGAGCAGTGTGATGGCATGAGCATCCGTGGCTTCCAGTGGCACTGGGTTACTGGTGTTTAGTGATGACGTGACAGAAGACAGAAGCAGCCGGATGAATTCTGAAGTGTATAGGGATATACTCTCTGCCCAGATTTAATCAAATGCAGCAAAGTTGATTGGGCGGCGCTTCATAGTACAAATGGACGATGACTCAAAACATACAGCAAGAGCAACCCAGGAGTTTTTGAAGGTAAAAAGTGGAATATTCTACAATGGCCAAGTCAATCTCCTGATTTATAAAATTAACACTTAAAAATAGCCTTCAGGGAACATTCCGGTAACGTTCTCTCTAGGTTATAAAAATAAAGCCTAAAAATAACCTGCAGGGAACGTTCTGGGAAAGTTCTTTTTAGGTTATTAAAAAAAAAAAAACCTACAGGGAATGTTCCTAGAACGTTCTTATTTGGTTCCCCAAAAAATTACCAAATGGGAACCATATGGGAACGTTCTGTGTTTGTTGGGTAATTGGTCGCCTTCTATTGGTGGCTTGTTAAAACCACTAAATTGCACACTAAAAGGAACAATTTTTTATGGTTTTAATGCTTAAAAGTTGATTGTTTGTAATGGTATTTGTAGTGGAAACCATTAGAATTTCTGTGATGGATTCTATTTTTTGTTTTGTTTTGTTTTTTCAGCAGGGTGGGCCGATCTGGATTCAGGTTAGGAGCAGTACTACAGTCAATCAGTAATGAAAAGTCGTTCAGTCATCATTTCTTAGGATTGTCTGTCTGCTGCATGGTGAATCCAAGAGACTGTTTTTCCCAGAAGACCTTCAGATGCTCTGAGACCAGTGTGGCTTCATTCATTTTGTATGTCTGCGTCAGAAACACTGGACCTACACTGACCATCCAGAGGTGCTCTCAATGGCTACAAATGCATCAGTGTTCATTTTTGAGTCAGCTGTACATTTTCATCTCTAGATGTCAGTAAAGTCGCACTGAAGACTCCACTGCTCACAGGAGTCGTGCTACTGATTTTAATTAAGCATTCATTTTAAGTGTGCATTCAGTTTAATAATTTTGTTTAGTTTAATTTGGGAATATATCATTCGGGGATAAAATATCTTACTGGGATTTCACTTTTTCATGACTGAAATCACAGTCACATATTTGTGTATTATATTATAGAAAAGAGTGTAATGAATACAATATATATAAATAAATACATGACCTTTAAGTTTTTATTGATTTCCATGACTTTTCCAGACTTGCATATCACAGTTTTAAAATTATCTGATATTTCCAGTTTTTCCATGAGTGTGGGATTCCTGAAAATATCTGGATATATTGTGACAGAAATAAAGTGACTCGATATTAACTCCAAATTATCAAATAATATGAAAAAAATCTTAAAAACACTTAATCAATACTTTTACAGTATGTTTAATAAATTAATCATTTTTATTTTTAAGGTTATTAAATGAACTAACTTCTTTATGGATCTGTTGTATAACATCAGTATGTTGGTGTGTGTGTGTGTGTGTGTGTCTGTAGTGCTGGATATCAGTCATGTGATCAGCTGCGGCTCAATCACAGCTGCACTGATATTCAGATCAACAGCACTCTTACTCATGTGATATGGATTAAATATTGAAACATGATGAAAGCAGGAAGATCCAGACCTACAGCTGTAACGTTTACTGACTATTGAACGGTAAGATCCTCAGAGGGGAAAACCTGTAACAAAAGAAGAATGGCAAGACAGTGTCAGTGAAGGTGGTTGTGAATGTGTGTAGATGTGTGTTAGTTACAGGATCAGAGAATGACACTGTTCCTCTGTCATAGTCCAGATATACTCTCACTTGCTCAAGCTTCTGTTCAACAGGAAAGCTATGCTGTGTTAACACCTTGTATGACACACTCCACTCATCAGGCTTATAGAAATGATGTCCCTTCCTCTGGTTCGATGCTGCAGTCACTCCAACACTCCAGTACTGACTTTCCTTAACCTCCACATCCCAGCAGTGTGTTCCTGAGTTAAAACCCTCTGAACCCAGAACAGAGAAACTCTCGTTAAATCTCTCTGGATTATCAGGAAGTGGTTGTTTGTTCTCACTGTATCTCACACTGGTCAGATCATCAGACACGAAGAGACGTGGATGAGCAGTGTTTGGATCCAGAATCACAGGAGCTGATGAGACACAATCAACAGCTGGTTTTATTCTGATGTTCATATAATGACCAAGAGTGAATCAAACACAGATTATTAAGAATTATGACACTTGTCCTATTGATCAATCAATCAATCAATCAAATTGAACTCTGCTGTATCACTGTAACGGTAAATATCATGGTCTTCTCTTGTTTTCAGATATTTTTGATGTAGTAACTTGTCTGGTTCTTTATTATGCTAACATCTGTCAATCCTCCCCCATATATAAAATCCAGTGTATGCAGGGGCGTAGATTACGTGGGGGACGCAGGGGACGTGTCCCCCCCACTTTTAATATCACGTAAATTCATCCCCCGCGCTTTTTCGGGCAAGTGTGTTCGCATAGAGGTTTTCAAGAGCCGGTGTGAATAAATATAGATTTAAATTCAAAGAGACAGGATAGTCTGTGCATGATCTGATGTTTTATTCGGACCCAGAATAAGGCGAGATGAACATCACGGAG
>NW_015642061.1:256657-265167 GCF_001515625.1 Sinocyclocheilus rhinocerous | reverse complement strand
CTTCTTCTGCTCCTCTTCCTCCCTCAGTGCAGTGATTGTAGCTTCTTCTTCATCTCTGAGAAACTGATGAAACTGCTGTAACTGCTGTTTAATTTGGTGCTCTGTGTGATCAGCTTGAGACTGAAATCAAACCACATTCACTTCAATCATCTCAATCACCACACATCAGTTAACACTTCACATCAGTAATATCTGAGATAAACTTAGATACCGAGATGCAGAAGCATTGTAACTTCTGCTTGTAATTTTCAAAAATAATAATAAAATATAATACACTGGAACTCATGTTAAATATAAAGAACGTAAAGAAAATAGTCTTGATTCTGTTTCCTCACCTTGATGTGTTGAACTGTTTCCTCAAACACTCCTTTTATGTTTCCACTTTGTTGAAGTTTGTCCTGTAAGGTCTTGACTGCTGTATTGAGCGCTTCCTAGAATTGAAAAAAAATAAAAAATAATAATAATAATAATAATGCACTAGATTACAGTGAAGAGAAGAAGAGGATAAATTGATATCATAAAGTGCTGTAAAAAAGTATTTGGCCCATCCTTGTTTCTTTTGTTTTTGTGTCACATACTAAATTGATTTAGAAATGAACCCTAAAGGCAACCCGAGTAAACACAAAGTTTGTAATAAACATTCTTAGAAGCCACATATAATTCACAAAATAACAAAAAAACATCCCAGAACGAAGTGTATTTTTTTCTGCTCTTTACCAGAAAATCCTAAAGAAGAATGTCTGATCTTAAGTCCATAAGCTGAAGTTTAAACACAACTGTATTATTATGCAGCAATACACTGATTCAAAGCCCATTAGTAAATCCACCTCTGAGTACAATTTTACATAAGCACAATTACAGTTTTGGAGTTTCCTAGTCAAACTCCTGACTTTAACCAAATTAAAATGCTGTGGCAGGACCTCAAACGTGCAGTTCATGCTCAAAAACAAGTTTGCTACTAAAGGAGATAATTAGGTTTTCACATGCGTGAGAGATGTTGGATCATTAGGCTACTTTTATGTTGTATTTAGTTTGAAGATTTAAACTATTTAAAATGAGATGTACAAAAAAAAAAGAAAAAAATAATGAAGTAGAGCAAAAATGGCATAGTATATACTGTGTGCATAAATGATGAATAATGATATCTGTGTTTATGACTACACACTGTTCTTTACATATGAAACACAATTTAACTTACCCTACATGTTGAAACGGCTTCACTGATGGGTCTGAATGTGTGATTGTCATGTTGTTGTGAATCTCTGCACACTAAACACACAGGCTGTTTGTCCTCCAGACAGAAGAGTTTGAGTTTCTCACTGTGTAAACTGCAGATCTCCTCAGACCCTGATGAACGCCTCTCTGTTCTCTGCCTCCGCAACGACTCACAAAGGTTTTTTAGCACTAGATTACATGGAGGATCATCTCTCGAGGATCTTCTCCTGCAGACAGGACACTCCTGAGTTTCCTTGGTTCTCCAGAACTGTTGAAGACACTCTTTACAGACACTGTGACTACATGATAAAACAACAGGATCCTTGAAGATTTCACAGCACACGGGACAAGAAAGTTCTTCTGCAGATACATTTAGTGAATCCATTCTTACTGTCTGAGCAATATAAATTCAACTTTCTGAACGATGATTTTAGAAATGACTAACCACGACAAGCATGATCGCTGATTCTTTTTGGTTTTTGTAGAGAGAAAAAAAGTATTTCTTCTGGTTTCATGGCGGGTTGCGAACCGAAATAAGAGTTGCATTTGTTCACTTGCTGCTGACTGTGTGGATGTGCGTACGAATGTAAGTAAGATATTAATTTCACAGTGTAGACAGCTTCAAAGGAGCAGAGTTTATTGAATAATCTTTGTGTATGTAATGCTTCGTCTGACGACAAATCCAACAAGTGCAATACAACAACATAAACCTGTAACGTTAATTTCCATAAACATTGTCTGTTGATCTCCTCCAGCTTCTCCTTCATCATCTGCTTCTTCTGCTCCTCTTCCTCCCTCAGTGCAGTGATTATAGCTTCATCTCTGAGAAACTGATAAAGCTTCTCAAACTGTTGTTTAATCTTACACTCTGTGCTCAGTTTGAGACTGAAATGAAATCACATTCACTTCAATCATCTCAAAGATGCAACTTATTCTGGAGCAGCATGAAGTGAGTGTGGGTTAGTTAACTTTAACTTTCTGAAGTACTAGTACTGTAGTAGTAGATGTTCTGTCTCTGTGGGTGCAAGTATACATAAATCTCATCAGGTTCCCTTCTACATGACAGTTACATTTTAATGTGCTTTATAAGATACATTAATATGTAACATAATTTAAAATCATAACAGCACATTAATCAAATGTATTGAGTTTAAGAATGCTAGAACTAAAATGTTTCCATGATGTATGCAAAAATGTATGTTTTTTTCAGAATAGAATTATAGTAAATTTGAAATGCATTTTCTTTTATTTAATTTGATAGAAAATGATGGTATAAATGTAAAATTATGTACATTATAAATAAACATGTCCATTAAAAAATTCAATCTCTGTGTTTCAGACAATAAAGAAACATGAAATTAATGATCACCTGGATGTGTTGAACTGCTTTCTCAAATTCTTTTCGTATTTTCTTTGTATTTAAGTTTCTCCTGTAAGGTGCTCTATTGAGCTCCTCCTAGAATTTAAAGAGAAAATCTGTATGACCACAAAGATTTCTGGTGTATGTTCATGTATGTCATAATAGTTTTCATCCTCAGATGTAAAAATCTTACCTTCTATGCTGAAACAACTTCACGGGTCTGAATGTGGGATTGATGTGTTTCAGTGAATCTCTGCACGTTTAAGAAAAAGAGAAAGAAAACAGTCTTTTTGACCTCCAAACAGAGGAGTTTGAGTTTCTCACTGTGTAAACTGCTGATCTCCTCAGATCCTGATGATCTCTGCTTCAAAAATGGCTTGCAGAAGTTCTTTGACGTCTACTGGCGGTTTGATAGAAAATGATGGTATAAATGTAAAATTATGTACACTATAAATAAACATGTCCATTAAAAAATTCAATCTCTGTGTTTCAGACAATAAAGAAACATGAAATTAATGATCACCTGGATGTGTTGAACTGCTTTCTCAAATTCTTTTCGTATTTTCTTTGTATTTAAGTTTCTCCTGTAAGGTCTCCGGTGCTCTATTGAGCTCCTCCTAGAATTTAAAGAGAAAATCTGTATGACCACAAAGATTTCTGGTGTATGTTCATGTATGTCATAATAGTTTTCATCCTCAGATGTAAAAATCTTACCTTCTATGCTGAAACAACTTCACGGGTCTGAATGTGGGATTGATGTGTTTCAGTGAATCTCTGCACGTTTAAGAAAAAGAAAGAAAGAAAACAGTCTTTTTGACCTCCAAACAGAAGAGTTTGAGTTTCTCACTGTGTAAACTGCTGATCTCCTCAGATCCTGATGATCTCTGCTTCAAAAATGGCTTGCAGAAGTTCTTTGACGTCTACTGGCGGAAGGAGCTTTTGAGTATTTCTCCTGCACAGGACACTCCGGGGTTTCCTTGGTTCTCCAGAACTGCCCAATATACTGTAAACAGAAACTGTGACTACATACTAAAACAACAGGATCCTTGAAGACGTCAAGACAGATAGGACAAGAAAAGTCTTCTTCAGATGGTGAAGCCATTTTCACTGTTTGAGCTCTAGCGATCTTTACATTCACTTTCTAAACGATGGTTTCAAACATGAACAACCGTGAGAATCACAAAGACCTGCTGTCTGTTCAGAAACAAACTTCTTGAAAGTCATAAGCGAATCGGTGTTCTTCTTTAATTGCTGATTGTTTTTGGTTTTGTCGAGTGTTGTGGAGCAATGGTCCTCTCAGTATTGTGAATGAATCTCAAAAAGCAAAGTTCCAGAAATCAAAATAAGACTTCATTGAACACAACAATAAAGCCGAGATAACAGCTGCTGCATCTGAATCTGTTCTGTCCAGCCATCAGCTTTTATACCTTATTCTTATCAGCTCTTTAACAATGGTATCACAGTTCTGTTGATTTCTTTCCTCTGGTTTTCTACAATTCATTTTTACTCCCCGGGCATATTTTTTAACTGTGGAATCCTGCTAGTTTTTACCATTTTTATAATAACCTTTATCTCATCCCTCCCACTGGATGCAGGTGTCCTTCTTGGAAGTCACCCAAAGTTGACTGGTTCACCCAAATTCATCTGCGCCTTGTTCTTGGAAAGCACCTAGGACTCACAATCTGTGTTGAGTCAACCAATATAGAAACAATCATCATATTGATCAGTTTATTTATTGTTATAGCCATAAATCATAATTTTGAATAAAACACCACAAGAAGAGTTGTCGTTTTATCCTCTTTGACTTTTCGGGCAGTTGTCATACAACTTTAAGGTGCATTACTGCCACCTGCTGGTTAGGAGTGTGGGTCAAGACTCTACTAGCTTTAGCATACTTCCTATTGAACTCCTAGATTCTTCGAACCCGGTTTATTATATATATATATACACACTCTAAAAAAAAATCTAAATATTCATCACATCAATTTATTTGTTAAACGCTTAACTCAAGCTTTTAGTTATTTATTATTTTTTTGATGAGTGGAGTTTCTGATCACGTGAGTGTTAAAACAGGTCAAAGAATAATCTATCTGTTCAGGATAAATTCTAAAATGCATTCAAAATGAACTTGCATTAAAACTCTTCAATAAGATGCATTAAAATCTCAGATCAAACACAAAACAATGACAGACAAAAAATATTGATAAACTGACTCGAGACACTTTCTTTGTAAACGTTTTATTGCCCTTTATTTGTTGGTGTGTTTGAAGGTCACAGAGATTCTCCAGGGTCTGTCGTTCTCACATCTTTGTCAGAATGATTTCTTCACATGCTGAAGTCAGTGATAAACATCTGATTGTTTGGAGACGCAAGTAGCACTTACAGAGACGCCAAACCAGTTTCTGCATCATCCTGCAAGTCAACAGAAATAAATGCATGAAATGGCCTGCAGTGAGCACATGCCAACATTACTCATCTGAAATCTAGAAGCAGCTCGTTTGAAAAACTCTAGAATGAATCTGTAGCAGGATCTGAAGCGTCTCAGCTCTCATGAGGGCAGAGAGAAGAGAACAGAGACCTTGCTGTAACTTACTGTAGCACACATCCTACACCCTACAATGCACGACAAGCAACGCAGGGCTCTAGTTGTGTGCACATTCAAACCCAATCAGGGTTTCAAACGGCTAAACTGATGCTAATCACACCAGTATGCAGATATTATGTCTATTAACATTCAAAGGGGGATTTTCAAAGTACAAAATTTCTTTACAAAGTACAGGCTTTTATTACAAATTCATTGTATTATTAGTCATTTTCTTACACATTAAATTGCATGCGTTTAACCGACTCTGCCATGTCCTCGTGGTAAACACGTGGTAACTGCGCTCTTGTCGCATCAAACCAAACATTTCTCTAACTATGCACCGTTTCAAGATCTTACAATATATTTCCATGATAAACAACATTACGAAAACAATCAGAATACCTTAAATTAATTTTATTCGAGAAGCTCCAATGCTGCACATGTTTTCCGCCGCGTCTCTCTCTGTGTGACGAATGTCGGTCGGAGCGGAAACACGTACGTATAAACGCCTGGCTCATTAATATTCATTACGCAACGTGACGTTCACCCAGTAGGACTTAGCTGGCGAATTCAATCAATCTATCTATCTATCTATCTATCTATCTATTAATGTCGGTCGGAGCGGAAACACGTACGTATAAACGCCTGGCTCATTAATATTCATTACGCAACGTGACGTTCACCCAGTAGGACTTAGCTGGCGAATTCAATCAATCTATCTATCTATCTATCTATCTATCTATCTATCTATCTATGCTGGAGCGTGATCATAGCTCCGGTGCTGCTGTCATTAAAGCAAAAGAGGCAAGCTAAATAATTACACATCCTTAAAATCATGTACATCTGTGCTTAAAAATGTTGAATATTTTAAATTAGGTTCTAGAATGCATTTAGAATTTGTATTATTTTAGAAAAAATACAAACCAGAAAATACATCCCTGTAAAAAAGTTATGTTACGAACATTCCATTAACAATATTAGAATGTTTGTTTAAAGTTATATGGTCTTTCATAAAGTTCTCAAAACTTCAGCACAAAAGCATGGACACACATCACTCATGGAACATTTCCCCTTTGTTCCCATAATGTTTGAAAAATGCAAAATTGAATGTTCCCTTAATGTTTGCATATGGGAAAACATTTGAAAACATTTGTAAACTGGACATCTTGGAACGTTTACATGACAAATCTTTAGCAAATCTTCAAATATTTCAAAACTTTTTACTTTATTACTATTTTTTAAATCTGGGATAGACTTCCATAGACTCTTAACATATTATAATTTTACATTAGTTTTTTCCTCGGTCTTGACTATATGGTTACATTCGTCTGTGTATTTGTTTACAATAAAAGCACCAAACAATCAAACATTGAAAAATAAAGAAAGTGAGGAATCTGTGCTGAAAATCAACCAATAAAACCGGCATTTTTCGTCATTTGAACACAAGCTCCTTATGAATGTTTTCAAAATAAAATGTAACGATTTTATATTGCCTTTCTATTGTAATAAAGCTGCATGATAAGTTGTATGTGCAATTTCCATATGCATACAGCATCATACATGCTGTGTGCTTGCAAACACTTCAGGTATGTTTTGAAAGGGCCGCTAGGGGACTTTTATTTTGACAGCGCGCTTGTAGTCAGAGCGTCTGATGTTTGTGTTGTTTTCTGCTCGTCCTCAGACTGCAGCGATGCGCTTCATCCGAGTCTGTTTTTATTTCCTAAACTCATCGATCACAATATTATCGTGATTTATCCATCAATATCTGCTTTTGCTCATCGATGGTCGTAAAATGGCGAGCTCTTTCTCCAGACCTTCAGCTCAAGGAGGCACAGGTTTGATATTATGTTGTTATTATTATTATTATTCTGCGTTATTTTGTTTATATCTCACTGAAATGACTGAAACTTTGACGACAGATTTGTGTCTTTGTAGATATCAATGTGTGTGAGGTTACATTATCAGGTCTATCGTCAGGATTGAGCAGCAGGCTGTCAAACCATTGAACAAACCTATTCAGTGTCACATGGTTATAATAAAAATGCTTAATAATAAGATATTTAATAATGCTAGACAATAAATATCCATGTAAATCCCTTAATTAAAAATATATATTTAGTAATCTACATTTAGCACTTATCCTATAAATATTTTTTAATTATATCTCCATGGTAACAATAGTTTCGTCAAAATACCATAGTATAACTACATAATAGTAGCTATGTTAACGGGGTAAAAATAAAGGTCACCATTGTAATTTTTAAAGTTGTAACTTTATCAATTTGATGGGATTCAAACCTCCATTTTTATGCTACCGGCCCAGATATTTAACCACTAATTCATCCCCCTCATTCATCCGTGTGTCTCTTCAGAGACGGAGCGTCTGCTGGCCCCTGTGATGGGATACGGCTCCGGCGATCTGAACAGTGGGTGTCACGGCAGCCCTCCCGCCCTGGACGTGAGCATGCCGGGCTCACGGCCGCGGGCCGAGGAAGCGGAGGAGGCCCTGAGGAGGAAGCTGAAGTACTTCTTCATGAGCCCGTGTGATAAATACCACGCCAAAGGCCGCAAACCCTTCAAACTGGCCCTTCAGCTGCTCAAGATCATCATAGTCACTGTACAGGTATAAAACCACTGAGATCAGCCTCCCTCCCACACCAGCATCAACACTGATATCTATCACATTACTCCTCATTTAGCACTCATCCAAAGTGACATATGCCACTCGTTATTACTTGATTGCTTTCAAACAGTGAAAGAGGCTTTCAGAGTCATTTGCTGAGATTTTTAACACTATGCTACTGTTTTACTGTAGTTAAATTCCTATAGTTGCAGCATCATGTAACTGAAAACTTGCTAGTCCAAGATGACTGCAGGATCAGTCAGTGTAACATATAAAAACACTGCTGTCTGCACCTTTAAATGCACATAATATATTTTTTATATAGTTAGCTTCTGCATGCATTAATGGCTCTGTCTGTCTCTGTCTGTGTCAGCTGGTGCTGTTCGGTCTCAGTAATCAGATGGTGGTGGCGTTTAAGGAGGAGAACACAGACTCCTTCAGGCATCTGTTCCTCAGAGACTATGTGGATGATTCGGAGGAGCCGCTGTGTGTCCACACGCAGAGAGACGTCTATGATCACATTAAATATGCCATAGAGCAGGTACTGACCCGCAGATTTACATTTATTTATATATGTATACTAATATTCTTCAAGGAGGCATTAAATCGGTCAGACGTGAGACATTTAAAGTGAAGTGACATGTGGCCAAGTATGGTGACCCATGCTTGGAATTAGTGCTCTGCATTTATCCCATCCAAAGTGCACACACACAGCAGTGAACACACAC
>NW_015642061.1:243223-256611 GCF_001515625.1 Sinocyclocheilus rhinocerous | reverse complement strand
AAGGTGGGAGGGAGCGCCTTACATTCCCCCCCCCCCCCTACAATTCCTGCCGGTACGAGACTCGAACCCGCAACCTTTGGGTTACGAGTCCGACTCTCTAACCATTAGGCCACAACTTCCCCACTTGTGAACTTCCCCTTTTATAATGTTGCTAAAGATTTCTGTTTCAAATAAATGCTGTTCTTGTGAACTTTCTATTCATCAGAGAATCCTGAAAAAATAAAATGTATCACAGTTTCCACAGATTTAGGAAGCAGCTACTGTTTTCAACATTGCTAATAATCAGAAATGTTTCTTGAGCAGCAAATCAGCATATCAGAATGATTTCTGAAGGATCATGTGACACTGAAGACTGGAGTAATGATGCTGAAAATTCTGCTTTGATCACAGAAATGAACTACATTTTACAGTATATTCACATAGAAAACAGCTATATTAAATTTGGATAATATTTCACTGTTTTACTGTACTTTTGATCAAATAAATGCAGCCTTAGTGAGCAGAGGAGGCTTTTCTCAAAAACATTAAACCCCATTGACACTCTAAACTGTTGAATGCTAGTGTAGCCTAATAAATAGTTGCATTAATTAAATTAATTTAACTCACTAAAGACGTTATATTGATTGCTACAGTCAGTGTTGTTTCAGTAACTGTTGGCTAAACTGGATGTAAGCAACATTAGCACATCAGATGAATGTTGAAACACTGACCTTCATGTCAAAACACTGAGCAGCAATAAAGACAGTGATTATTTATGCGGCTTTATCTGTTTATTTTAGGATTATTTTCTAGCGTAATGCTTATTGCATACTGTACAGTAAATACTGAATACTGCCTACAGTTTTAAATAAATACTACACCAAGCAGTAAGCCCTATGCAATATGGTATCTCAGACAGTTTGTTCTGTTTTATATTGCACATTTTAGCAAATGTTGATGATCGTCTGAGCTCATGCGTACAGTAAATTCACATACTATGCCTAGAATACATACTGTGCTGGGTAGTAACTGATTACTTGTAATCTGTATTATGTAATCAGATTCCAAAAATGTACTTGTAATTAGATTATATTACACTTTAAAATGCTTATGATCAGATTAGTTTTTTTTTCTTCATTGATTACATAATTACATGTTATTTACACAATGGCAGTACATTTTTCAGAATTTATTGACTCACCCAAATTATTATTATTTTTTTCTCCTTTAAAATTAAAAAGATAAAAATTTTTACTATTCAAGTGTTTTATTTCAATTAGGGCTGGGCAAAAAATCGAATGCGATTTTCATGCGAATCTCGTCATTCATTGCGATTCATTGCCGATTTTGAATGCGATTTTGCGTAGCTTGTCAGTGATCTACGGCTCTGTGTATTAAATGCTGCTCCATCTGAAAGCACGTGCTGGAGATTTACTACTAATCACAGAACTGGCTTTACTGACGAGATGCGCATGAAAATCGCATTCGATTTTTTGCACAGCCCTAATTTGAATTGTTTTTATTTCAAAATGAGTTAATTAGTTCACCAACTCACAAACCACTTGCAGTTCATTCACGAACCCCAGTTTGGGAAACGCTGGAGTCATGTAATGTTTAATACACTTCATGATGTTGGAATGGAATAGGTTTCTTATGAGTTGGGTCAAATGTAATCAAAAAGTAGTCCGAATACATTACCTAATATGTGTAATCCAATAGATGACATTTCAATCTACAATTTCCGTCATGTATTTTGTAATTAGTACTGGCCTACAGTAGAAGTAATCTCAGCAGCTCTGTGTATTCTGCAGAGATAGTATGCCAGCAGTAGTTCACCTCTCTCTCTCTCTCTCTCTGTGTTTCTGTCGGTCGGTCAGTATCTGGTTCTGCCGCAGACGTCGGTCGGCAGGTACGCATACGTTCAAGGTTCAGCTCTGAACGACAGCGCCCTCTATCTGTGCCAGCGCTACTACAGGAAGGGCACCATCGACCCGGTTAACGACACGTTTGACATCGACCCTCATGTCGTCACTGGTGGGCAGAAAATCCATTTTTGCATATCACACAAATCAATAAAACATAGCGAGTCGTCACTCTGCTGCTTACACTTTTTTAGTTTGACGTTAGCAAGCACATAAATATGCAAGACACAAATATTAGAGAGAAGAGGGCATTATTAATTATATTGAACTATTTTAGTTGTTGTATTTCGTTATTGGGTGTAATAATAGATTTATTTATTAAAGCCAGCTTGAAATCGGATTTGACACCACTTGTTTTCCTGATGCATGTTACTGTTTATGTTGGGAGCGATTCATTTGTGCGTTTATCTTTTATTGATTTAGTGTTTTGTAAACTTGCAATCTTTAATTAAAATGCAATATTACATTTATATCTGTAATACTGCAAAAAATGATTAGTATTTTTGTGTTGTTTTCCAGCACCAACATCTAAATATTATTCTTATATCAAGATACATTTAAGTATTTTCTGAAAAAATAATTGAAATAAAGTGAGTTTATGCTTAAAGCAAGAAAAAGCATCGGTTAGTGGAGTATGAAAAATTCAACTTAATCAAAGTGGAAAATGTCTCTTTTTCCTTTTATTTTTATTATTTAAAATAATAATTAGTTTATTTATTATTATTTGTAAAATATTAAGTCTTGTTTAAAAAAAAAAATAGTTTGTGCTTAAATCAAGAAAAATTTCTTTTTAATTTTTAATAATTCTATAGTATTTAATGATTTTATTTCAAAATACTAATTGGGTTTATTATTATTATTATTTATAATATTTTTCTTACCAATATATTTTTTATTGTTAAGCATAAACACAGTTTTGATTAGATATTAAGTCTATGTTTTCTGAAAAATGTAAGTAATTTTGCTTCTCAAGTAAATGTCTTTTTAAAAATCTTTTTAGATATTTGTAATGGCAAACAAGACAGAAGTGCCAAGTAAGAAAATATTTTTTACAGTGCTCCATTCCTGTTTACAGTGCTCATTTTTTCAATGCATTCACTAAACGATGGAGAAAATTTTGAACAGTCATTTCATTATGAAATATGCCACATATATTAGTAAATTTGGTTGCAACTTCCATTTCATGCCAACTTTTTCATTTCTCTAGACTTGTGCACCATCTTGGTTAAATTAAACTGACTTCATTTTAAATGGATTCTGGGATTGTCTTCTCCACAAAGGATGCACATGATGCTGCCTTCTAATCATCTATAATTGCTATAATCAAACCAATCTTATCTGAGAGCGCAGAATAAATATGCTGGGATAGTGTTCAACATTATCAGTGATTCCTGCAGGTGCTCCCTAAGAAGTCGTCTCACTAGGGTTCATAGCAGATGATTTATGTTCTACAAACTCAAACTGAAGTTCTAAACAGTCTAAATTCTACAGAATCTGTTGCCTGGCAACACAAAGCCGCTATCCGTTTGAATCATCAGTGATTATAATTGAGGCGTTTTCAATCAGAGTGCTTTTATTCTCTGTTTCTGTTTTGTTTTTTGTGTGTTGGTTTAGACTGTATCGGAGTGAATCCACCACCAGACCCCTCGAATCCACTGCAAAACCACTACAAGAACATCACCCTCAATTTCCAAAAGTGAGATCCACACACACATGATAATATATAACATGTATAATATAACAAATCTATGAGGACATACTAAACACTTCTATTGTTTATATATGAAATACAATAATCACAGACCAACACAAATAGAACATTATTTACTTATTTATCAGTTGTTTTTCAATTCAAATGTAACCCTGGACCACAAAACCAGTCATAAGGGTGCATTTTTTGTACTTTTTTTGTACTTTATTTCATCTTATTTTACCGAAGAAGTAAGCTTTCCATTGATGTATGGTTTGTTAGGATAGCACAATATTTGGCCGAGATACAACTTTTTGAAAATCTGGAAATATGGTGAAAATCGCCTTTAAAGTTGTCCAAATGAAGTTCTCAGCAAAGCATATTACTAATCAAAAATGAAGTTTTTATATATTTACGGTAGGAAATTTACAAAATATCTTCATGGAACATGATCTTTACTTAATATCCTAATGATTTTTGGCATAAAAGAAAAATGGATAATTTTGACCCATATTGACCCTATTGCTACAAATATACCCCAGCGACTTAAGACTGGTTTTGTGCTCCAGGGTCACAAATCATCTCCAAAAAGTGTGGTTTAGCTCAATTTCAGGGCCAGTTTTTTTTTCTGAAGTAACTGTAGCTCAGTAGCACACACACCGATCGCTGATCTGTGTAAATGTGCCGTTTTTTGCATAATTGTTGCTCAAGTTCCTCTCTGAGCGTCTTTCTGTCTCTCCTCAGGTTGATTAATGTGACTATCCAGTTTCAGCTGAAGGCGATAAACATCCAGACGATTATCAATAACGAGATTCCCGACTGCTACACCTTCTCCATCACCGTACGCACAGATTTCACAGCACACTAAACTCAATTTACAAAATCAAATAATGTTTCATGAAATTGTATTATATTATCATTCAAAAGTTTGGAGTCTTTACGATGTTTAATGTTTTTTGAAAGAAGTCTCTTCTGCTCACTGAGGCTACATTTATTTGTTCTAAAATCAAGTAAAACTGAGATATTATTTTATTTTAAAGGGGTCCTATTATGCTTTTTCACTTTTTCAACTTTAGTTAGTCTGAAATGTTGCTGTTTGAGCATAAAAAAGATCTGCAAAGCTACGAAGCTCAAAGTCCACTTCAAAAGGAGATATTTTATTTAACAGAAATCACTTTTCAAAAACTACAACGAACGACTCGTTTGGACTACAATGCATATTTTCCGGGATTTGTGATTTCACAAATACCAACGAATGGGACGAGACCTGGTTGAGCTGCACTAGAGAAGGCAACGAGTGTTATCACTATGTCAGAGACACACTAGCTTTCCCAAGGCAGACGAACTTAGAGTGATTTGATTTTGACGCAATATTTACACTGAAGCTCGCAGCAGGCGGCTATGGTAAGGGGCATGACATTTCCCGACCAGGCGCCGAGTGCTGCCAATCACAACACACACTGGCCCAGCTAACCAATCACAGCACATTTCGTATTTCAAAAGGCGGGCCTTCATTTGATACAGGAACTATTCGAGCCGTTCATGCCAGACTGGGGAGAGAGGTGTTGTAATAATGTCAAATATGTGAAAAAATAATGTGTTTTTCGAACAACCTAGTATGAGAGCCTGTTCTAGTACACCCCCAAAACAAAATCAAGACTTTGTAAAAGAGCATAATAGGACCCCTTTAAAATAACTGTTTCTGTCTGACTATATTGTAAACTAATTTATTTCTGTGATCAAAGCTGTATTTTCAGCATCATTACTCCAGTCTTCAGTGTCACATGATCCTTCAGAAATCATTCTAATATGCTGATTTACTGCTCAAGAAACATTTCTGATTATGTTGAGTACAGTTGTGTGTAGTAGCCTCGGTAAGCAGGAAACACTTGCTGACCTCAAACGTTTGAACAGTGTGTTATATCATGGAATGGGATTGTCATGCATATGGCATCTGTGTTTCAGATCCTGTTTGATAATAAGGCTCACAGTGGTAAAGTGAAGCTGAGTTTGCTCAACGAGGCGTCCATTAAAGAGTGCAGAGACACCAATGTGTCGGGACACGGTGAGATGACGGTGAACGGACGCTCATTTGTGTCTCTTTGTGATCCTGCTGAAGCTGAACGTGTCTCTGTCTCTGTGTCCAGGAGACAGTTACGCGCGCGTGGCGTTCGATGTGTTGGTGGCGGTGGTCTGCGGTCTGTCTCTGGTGTTGTGCGGACGCTCCATCCTCAGAGGAATCATCCTGCAGCACGTAAGTAGGGCCCTGTGACTTGTGAAAACACAATCCAGTCATAAAAATGCTATAATGTGGAACATTTAGGAATTAGTAAAATTTTGGATGAATAAATCAAAAGTATGTCAGTACACTTAAATCAGATGGAGATATGGACTACTGTCTGTGAATATTAAACCACAAAAACATTATTCAAACATGAATCCAGCACATCCTGCATGTCTCTGTGTGAATGAATGGCATGGTTTTGTTTACGTAGTGCTCATGGTGGTTTTAACCTGTTGTCTCACTATGAACACATGAACATCATCTCCAGAGCTGCTCAGAAAATCTCTTCAAGAGTATTTCACTGTTTCATTTGAGAGAAAAAAACTGTCTCATGTCATATGCACAGAAACTGTGCGGTAACTAAAACTGAAGTTCACGGTAAATAAAAGTTTGATTTAACTTGAAATTGTGACAGAAATATATTACTATTGCACAGTAGAAAGTTCCTCTCAATGTAAATAATAATAATAATATTTTAAACTTTATTTTTTAAGGAATAATCACACAATTTACCTTCCATGTTTTAATTTTAGCAGTAAACCTCTGTTGCGCAGCAATTTGTTTGCCAAAAAAAAAAAATTTAAAGGAATTGTTTAACTTTCATTTGACTAAAAGATTAATTAAATTGTTAATGTTTCATGCCTTCATTTGATTACCAGAAAAGTTCAAATTCATAATACAGAATGTCGGAACAAACAAAACATATTGTAAAAATGTTAAATTAATACATTCTGAAGTTGTTTTTATAAATTAAATTGATTAGACATGCTTGTTGATTATAAAAAAAACTTAATTGCACTATTAAACACAGTTTTACAAACAATTTGGTTAAAAAAAATCAAATCAAATAAATAAATATATCATAGTGCTGTAAAATGTAATTTTTGTTAAATGTTGTAGAAGTAGACTTTTTATTACTAAAATGTAAATTAACCATTAAAATAGAGTCTTTTTAAAAAAAATAATAAAACAGATAAAAGAGAATTTGAAAAAGTAAGTAAATGTTGGGAAAAATAAAATGTATTTCATAGAGCCCTAAAAATGTAATTATTGTTAAACTTCTAATTAAATAAAAATATATATATTTTATTGTACAGGTTTCATGATTTCATGATTTGGTTTTTGATGACTATAATTAAATTTAACCGTTAAAACTGAGTCCAGAAAAATGAGAAATATAATCCCCAAACAGGAAATAATTGAATTTTGAAAAAAATTCACCAGATTTTGGGGAAAAAATTAACTGATTTCATAGGGCCCTACCTGAGTTGTTATTTCACAATCTAAACTGACGTTTGGTCTGTGTTGGCAGGAGTTTGTGTGTTATTTCCGTCAGTCTCTGGGCCGGTCGGTGAGTTGGGGCGACCGTCTGGAGTTCATCAACGGCTGGTATCTGCTGCTCATCATCAGCGATATACTCACCATCATCGCCTCCTTCATCAAGATCGCCATCGAGACCAAGGTGACACACACACACACACGGTTACCCTCGAGTGCTGGAGATCCCGCTGTGTCTGAGAAACGCTGTGAGCTGATTGGTGCTTGTGTTTGTGCTGCAGAACCTGTCGTCGTATGACGTCTGCAGTATTTTGATGGGAACCTCCACCCTGCTGGTGTGGGTCGGCGTGATACGATACTTCAGCTTCTTTCAGAAATACAACGTGAGTTTATGCATTTATTCCTCGATTATAGATACGATTATAGTTTTTATTAATGTTTTGAATGATTTATTTCTGTATTTTTTGTTTTCATTTTAATTTTAGTTAAAGTGATTGCAATTTTGTTGTTTTTGTCATTTACTAGCTTTTATTTATTTTTTTATATGCCAAGTTTTTATTTCAATTTTAGTTCGAGTTATTTTAGTACATCAAGCTACTAAAAGAAAATGAGAAATGTTGCCTTGACAATGAAATAAAATATATTGTTAAATAATTTATTTCATTTAAAATGTATTTCATTTCAAGCATCGATTGTTGTTTCTGGTTTTAGTTTTTTTCTGATTTTGTCTTGAAATGCAACATGACATTTTTGACAGGCTTTGTGAGATTCACATTTATTCTTTCTTTGAGGAACTATGGATCTCTGGAAATATTGCAAATAGATATTAAAAGATCAATTAAAAGATATTAACATAGAAAATGTTCAGACGATGTGAATTGTCTGATCTGTTGTCAGATTCTGATTGTGACTCTACGAGCCGCGTTTCCAAACGTGATCCGGTTCTGCTGCTGCGTTGCTGCCATTTACATGGGCTACTGCTTCTGTGGCTGGATCGTCCTGGGACCCTACCACTCTAAAGTATGTTATATTTCAATATTATATTACCATGATAAAGTATGATATATTTCTTTACTAACATGTCCATGTCTTCTGATCTCTGTCTCTCTCAGTTCCGCTCTCTCTCTACGGTGTCAGAGTGTCTGTTTTCTCTCATTAATGGAGACGACATGTTTGCCACGTTCTCAGAGCTGGAGCAGAGCGGGACGCTGGTGTGGGTGTTCAGTCAGCTCTATCTCTACACCTTCATCTCGCTCTTCATCTACATGGTGCTGTCGCTCTTCATCGCGCTCATCACCGGAGCCTACGACACCATCACTGTGAGTTCACTTAACTAAACCAAACTAATGAAAACTAATAAAAAAAAAAAAACATTTACATTGATTGAAATAAAATAAATGTTAAATGTCAGTAAATATTTCTATCTTTCTTTCATGTAGTTTGTTCATTTTTAAAAATGTACTTGAAAAAACTTAAATATTGATTTAAATATTAAATTAACTTACAATTTTGACTCAGAACATCCAAGTTATAAACTCGATATTGCAAGGAAAAAAGTCAGAATTGTGAGATAAAAGTCACAATCTTTTATTTCACTGCGAGATGTTCAGAATTCAATGAAAAACATCAGAATTGTGAGATTTAAAAATTGGAATTGCAAGATGTAAACTGATAATTCTAAGAAAAAAGTCCAAATTGCGAGATGTAAACTTAAATTTCTAAGAAAAAGTCCGAATTGAAAGGCGTAAAGTCAGAATGCTAAGCAAACAAGTCAAAATTGCGAGATGTAAAGTCAATTCTGAGAAAAGTCAAAATTGAGAAATATAAACAAAATTCTAAGAAAAAGTCAAGACTTGCGAAATATAAACTGCGAGATGTAAACTTGGAATTGTTTATATTTTGCAGTTTTGACTTTTTTCTCAGAATTGCAAGAAACAAAGTCAGAATTTCTTTTTTCCTCAGAATTTCGATACAAAATTTCTGAGAAGAAAAGTCTGAATTGTGAGACAATGTTGCAATTCCCTTTTTATTTTTTTATTCAATGGCGGGGAAAAAAAAACGAATTGCGAGATGTAAACTCTGAATAGTTTATATCTTGCAATTCTGAGAAGTCTTAATGGTGAGATTAAAAAGTCGCAATTGCCGTTTTAATTTATTTTTATTTTTATACAGTGGTGGAAACGGGCTTCCATGTGCTTTTTAAGACAGCAAGTATACCTAAAACAATAAAAGTTTAAAATCGCCTGGCAGACATGTCGCTGTTTTTGATTGGTTTTCTCTCTGTATGTGTGTTTTGTGTTCAGCAACAAACCCAGGACGTGCCGCAGGTGTCCGAACTGCACCGGTTCATCGCCGAATGCGCCGACACGCCGACCTCCGGAAACTTCCGCAGCCCAGAGCCGTCCACATGCTCGCTCTTCTGCTGCTTCGACTAGAGAGACTGTGCTTGTGAAGGGGATTCTGGGTAACACTTCATTACTCTCACACACAGGAAAGGAGGGAACACGCTCTTCTTTGTTTGTTTGTTTACAGGTTGTAGCTGCACTAATAGAGCATCTCAGCATGCAGCTTTTAAATGCGTTATAATTAATGAGCTGAATGTGTTTTGCGTATTTATGAGCATCTCGGCTTTTGTGATTAGGACTTGATGCACTAGACCAGCTAAAGGGAACTGCGCCCTCTAGAGGCCTGGAGGAGTTACAGCACAAAAATTAACACATAAACACAAACTGAAACAGATAAACAACATAATATTTCAGGTGAATCTCAAGACCAAATGTCCAGGTCACATTTCACCCGAAAGCAAACAATAAGAAATTATATTTTGCTTAAAGAAAACAAAGCCTTTTTAAGACCATTATGATGTTTTGCATTTTATTTTAGGTTGAAATATGACCTGCACATTTTAGTGAGTTACAGCACACAAACACAAATGAAGACACACTTTTCCAACATCATAGTGCAGGTGCTTTGGTGAATCTCACAACAAAATGTCCAGGTCACATTTCACCCTAAAATTGAAAGCAAAAAATTTATTTTGCTTAAAGAAAGTTAATCCTGTTTTAGGACATTTGTGGCGTTTTGCTTTGTGAGATTATTTTCACAATTAAAATTAATTAATTTCTTATTTTTTTGGAAATGTGACATGCACATTTTCTTGACAGTTTTTGTGAGAGTGGTCTGATTATTTTTATTCCGTTCACAGCTGTGTATTTTATGATTTTAGGCTTTTTCTCATTTTTAGAGAATCTTTTTAATTTACGGTTTTCTGTGTATATATTACATATTCCTTACGTTTCATATGCACGTTAGGATATTAGTGCTTTGTCGGCAGAGGAGTGTCATTTGGATGATAATGTCACTTTTTCTTCTCTAGTCAGGAAGCATAGCTTGCAGGTTTATTTTGTCATTAATATTAATGTGGACGGTGTATCGTACCTGTCCCTGGTGCATTTGCTCCTTTCAAAGCCGTCACACACACAGACACACACACACAGACACACACACAAACAGACACACACAGACACACACACAGACAGACACACACACACACACGCACAGATGTTTGAGAAGCCTTGGGCATCTTGAGAGCTTTTCTCTGCATTGACACACAGGTCAGTCCATCAGGGAGTTACTCGACTGACACAGAGATGCTTTGATTGTTTTCTGTGTTTTTGGTCGATGGCAAGCTAATATCTGTCTATTAATGTTTAGCTCGATTAATTACTAGTTATTAGCTCGGTTAATTCCTAGAAACCATAAACATGAGGGACCGAACACCAGCTGAATGCAGGACTGAATGGGAACGTTTCCAATGCATCATTCTGATTACTGTGTGTTATTTATGAGCTCTCGGTGTATTATATTTATGATGTTAGTCATGGACTTTCAGCTTGTGGCAGTTTAATATCATTTCCGTTCATGTGTGATTTCATCTAGTGCTCTGAAACTGAGAGAATCTGATTAGATTTGTTGTTTTGTGGTGAGGAGGACAGCGGCTTTGCTTTTATGTAATTGTTTCTTACCCAGAATGCCTTTTTGGTGTAGTTTCATGACATACATTGTTTACTGCTGTTATTTTGGGGACGTTTTAATGAGATGTGTGATTTTAAAGTACTTGAAATGCTGTTTTATTTTAATATTTAAATTTATTGTGTCTAACTGTAAGCTGAGATGCATTTGGTTTGTATGTTGCATTCATTTTTTTTTAACAAAGAGAATATTTGTTTTTTTACAATGCACAATTTTGCACTTTTTTTAAGTTGGTAATTTATTTGGAGAGACTATTCTGAATGTGTATTTGTGGTTTTGTATACGAGTTACTCTCCGTTAAAATGGTTGATATGAACGCTCTTCATTATCATCATAAATACCGACACATTTTAACACAAATCACAGCTCTTAAAGTCACAAATAAAATACATCTGTGAATGTCAACATCAAACATTCTGCCTTTTTGTTTTGTGGACTGAATCACTGATGCTTTTTCTGCCCATGTGTCAACAAGAGTCCTTTATTCTTCAATTTTTTTTAATTTCCTGAAATATAACTATATAATAATAATATACAGTATTAACCTAAACAAAAATAGTCATATGATAATGTTGATAATCTTAAAAACGCAGACTATTCTTAAGAATTGTGCTCCTTGGAAGAATGAAGGTCAGACAGGTTTGGAACAACATGATAGTAAACAAATAATTCAATTTTAGTTTTTGTTTTCACAATTTTGAGTGGACTTTAACACATTATGTGCAGCCCTTCCAAAAGAACAGTGTAATGCATAGGGGTGTAACGATTAATCAATATGGATCGATACATCGATACGATGTCTGACGATACGATGCATCCGATGCCACGCGTAAAATATCGATATCTGTAGTATAAATAGGCACCTTTATTTTGGCACTGTCCACATTTTCACATAATGTCCGTCTATGCATTACCGCCAACGCGTGCATTCTCGTTCAAACTCACGTATCAGGACTCGATATAAGGACTGCCCGAAGGCACAAGGTGAGCTCGGGATTGTTTGCGGAACAGTCGAGCGCTGTGTGAGAAGTTTTCTGCGCACACATCTGAAGCGTGCGCACGCACACAGACAGCCGCGTCTACACCGCGTGAATACTAAATTGAGCTCTCTTCTGCTTTTTTGTGCATGGATGAATAAATACAGACAAAATACATCAAAATGCACGTTTTGGCGAATATCCTAGTAAACACAGTCGGTTAGGCATACATATGTCTTAAAGGGATAATAAACCCAATAATGAAAATGTGATGTTTATCTGCCCCCCCCCAGGGCATCCAAGATGTAGGTGACTTTGTTTCTTCAGTAGAACACAAACGAAGATTTTTAACTCAAACTGTTGCAGTCTGTCAGTCATATAATGGCAGTCAATGGGCTCCACGGCTTTGAGAGTAAAAAAACATACACAGACAAAATCAAATTAAACTCCACGCCTCGTGACGATACATTGACGTCTTAAGACACGAAACGATCGTCTGTGCAAGAAACTGAACAGTATTTACATCATTTTTTATCTCTGATCCACCGCAATGTCCAACTGTCCTGAGCGCGTTCACAACATCCGGCGCGTGACGTCAACGCGCGACGGATCGCTTCCGCACATGCGTCTACTATCATAGATATATATATATAGATTCCCTATTCGACCGCTCCAGATACGTTGACGCGTCCGCCATTTTGGAACGTATCGCGGCCCATAGAAACAGTCACTAATGAGGCATCTACTTATATATATCTATTGTCTACTATGCCAGTGCACGTACATGTCACACTGAGCTGAAAAACCCGAAAAGCACTGTTTATTGAACTTGTGTTTTTGTTCTATTGTATTTATTTTCTGCTATTGCTTGTAATTTGGTTATCTGTAGAATAGATTTTTAGCACTGAGCCCATAGTAGCAGCCAGAATTGTTTTTCCAATTGTTTATTTTCTTTATTATTAAAAAAATAAAATAAAATTGTAGGCCTATTTTTGTTGTTGTTGTGAATGTTCCAACTGAGGTACAGGATGTGAAAATTTCAGATAAATGTTCATGTTATATATTTTGGTTGCATTTGTGAGTTAATAAAAATGTAGATGGTTGTTTAAAATAGGTATATAATATCATAATATCGATATATCGATCGATATACTCCTGTATCGAATCGAATCCTAATCGTATCGTAGAATTTTTTGAGGTATCGGCAAATATCGTATCGCTGGGTA
>NW_015642061.1:241696-241777 GCF_001515625.1 Sinocyclocheilus rhinocerous | reverse complement strand
TGTCACACCCGTCACACCCGGATGTTGTGAACGCGCTCAGACATTGCGGTGGATCAGAGGTAAAAAATTATGTTCAGTTTC
>NW_015642061.1:227295-241662 GCF_001515625.1 Sinocyclocheilus rhinocerous | reverse complement strand
TCGTCACGAGCCACAGGGTTTAATTTGGTTTTGTCTGTGTATGTTTTGTTTACTCTTGAAGCTGTGGAGCCCATTGACTGCCATTATAAGACTGATAAGACTGCAACGGTTTGAGTTAAAAATCTTCGTTTGTGTTCTACTAAAGAAACAAAGTCACCTACATCTTGGATGCCCTGGGGGTAAGCAGATAAACCTCAAATTTTCATTTTTGGGTGAACTATCCCTTTCACTTAAACAGTTGAGGAAGAAAAGGCATGCGTATCAGTAGGCTTAGGCTATATTAAATCCGTGCTTTCGTGAAAGCAAACTAATAATAAATATAAAGCTGTCAAAGAAAAATACAAGTGCTCACTGCTCCTGACTAAATAACCTTTGTAACATCAAAAATGATTAATCTATATTTAATTTATACAGTGAAGACTATGCAGTTATTTTACATTTGATTACTACATTTCCATGTTATATATTTTGGTTGCATTTGTGAGTTAATAAAAATGTAGATGGTTGTTTAAAATAGGTATATAATATCATAATATCGATATATCGATCGATATACTCCTGTATCGAATCGAATCCTAATCGTATCGTAGAATTTTTTGAGGTATCGGCAAATATCGTATCGCTGGGTATGAGAATCGATATCGTATCGTATCGTGACGAACCATCCGATTTACACCCCTAGTAATGCATGTTTTAGAGCTTGGCATAAAGAAAAGAAATATAGAATTTCCCCATGGCATTTAAAGACTTTGAAATCAGGCTTCAAGACTGTGGGAATCCTGATTTTTCAAAGACAAAAAGCAGTTGTTGACGTGTGTAAATTAAAATAAGAAAAACCTTGATTTTTAGCTGGTTTAGCTTATTTTAAAACTTATTTTGACTTCTTTTAAATAAATGCAATTTCAAGAGATATAACATCTCTTTTACATCTTGCAATTCTATCTTTTTTTTTTTTCATAATTCTGATTCTTAAATGCACAATTCTGACTTTTTCTCGGAATTCATATCTCGCAAATTTTACTTCTCAGAATTCTGATTTTTTTTCAGAATTCTGAATTTACATCTTGTAATTCTAACTTTTTTCTCAGAATTCCAAAATTACATCATCTAATTCTGATGACTTTTTCTCTTAATTCTGAGTTTATATCTCACAATTCTTACTTTTTTTCTCCAATTTCTGAAATTACTTCTCCCAAATTTGACCTTTTTTTCTTGCAATTCTGAGTTTACGTTGCGCAGTTCTGAGTTTTTTGTTGTTGTTTTTGTCTCAGAATTCAGAATTTTCATCGCAACAATGAAACAATGAACACTAAAATTTGTTTTTCTCAGAATTTGGAATTTATGTCATGCAATTCTCCCCAAAGTTTATTCAATTGCAAGATTTAAACGGGCAATTCTGAGAAAAATGTCAGAATTGTGAGATTACCTTTTTTCAATATTTTAACTCTGTGGCAGAGATGAGCTTCCATACCCCTGGTTGAGACATACTGATCTACCGTGTAAATAAAGTGAGTGCACTGACACGGATGGTCCAGTAGATGGAACATCATGAGATGCGGCTCTGCTGCACTTCATTTACTAAATGTCTGGAGAGAGAAAGGAGACCACAGATGGAGGAGGGGCTGTGAATCAAGAGCCAGACTACTGAAGAAAACAGACACAATAAAACGACATTGATAAATGAAAGCTGGCAAACCATTCGAATGCCTCTGCGCTTCAGTCACAACACGAGCGCCAAGAACACAGATCTACATTTCAAATAGAGACACAGACTGAATTATTATCAAAAGGCAAAGCCAAACCTTCACAACACAAACATAAGAACATCATTATTTATCATTTGAGAAGATGCCAAGCAAAGCGCACGACACTGACAAGGTACGCCATACAGTACAAGACCAAACGCCATTTCAGAACATTTAAAGTTCCCTGTGTTTTTACAGTACATAAACTTTCCCATAAATTAAGTTAATTTTATCTAAAGGCTAATGAACTGAGACAATGTAATGAACGCAGCGGTATAATGTTATTTAGTCATTATGCTTCCGTTCTCATAATCGTCCTGCTGTAGGAGGCTGTTTCGGGCGTGATGCATGTGCGAGCGTGTGCTTCATTAGCGTTTATAAGCTGCACCCGTGCAGAAGAGGTGTGTGTGTGTGTGTGTGTGTGTGTTCGACACACTCCCAGTCCATCTGCGTGTTTGCTTTGAGCGTGTTTCTAGTGTTTTTCAGAGTGCATTGCAATTTTATTTTTCTTTCAGAGACGCTCTTCTTTGTACGGTGGTAGGCTATACAATGTTAGGACTCTTGCCTGTGTTATACATTGACTTGCCTGATATTCTCATATTATCATATGAAGTGATTATACAGTAAACAGACACTTTTCCTTGGTGCAAGAAGTAGGCTATCTTCTGGTCTTTTTCACTTAAGCATGTGACCAAAAAAAAATCAACAAAAAGTCATGAGCCAAACCAACCAGTTTATGAATCAGTGTGCAAAAAGGTATTTGAAAAATCATACAAAAAGACAATGTGTGTATTTAAATTATTTATGAACATTGCTAATGGCGTAACTGAAATATGGTACAATACAAAACTTTTAAAATAAAGGGATAGTTCACTCAAAAATGAAAGTTACCTCATTATTTACTCACCCTCAAGCCATCCTAGGCGTACATGACTTTCTTTTTTTCAGACGAATACAATCGGAGTTATACTACAAAAATATGGCACTTTCAAGCTTTATGATGGCAGTGAATGGCTGTTGAGATTTTGAAGTCCAATAAAGTGCGTCTGTCCGTCATAAAAAGTGCTCCACATGGCTCCAGGGGGTTAATAAAGGCCTTCTGGAGCGAATCAATGCATTTGTGTAAGAAAAATATCCATATTTTAAACTTTATAAACCATAATCTCTAGCTTCCACTAACTGTCCTATACGCTTTCACGAGAGAGTGGCGTTTCTGCAGATGACGTTGGATGTAGGTGTAGTATAAGCTCCGGTGAGAATATGCTAGTCTTGCGAGAACCAAGTTTTGTTTACAGCAAAGGAAAACCAGTCTCCTCTTGGCTTATATCGAAATTTAATCGCTTCTCACCAGAGCTTACGCTATGCCTATGTCGTACGCCAGTTAGCAGAATATAACTCTGATTGTATTCATCTGAAAGAAGAAAGTCATATACACTGGCTTGAGGCCAGTAAATGGCTAAATAATTATACAATAATTATTTCTGCCTGAATTATTTGCTACCACAATTTTACAATATAGTGTTTAAAGAATAATGTTTAAGTGAAAAAATGCTGGTACTTAACTCGCGCTCATAGTTTTGATTAGAAAACATCACATTTGGTCACATACGGATACGGATGATCACATATCATCTAGCAGCAGGAGGTCAACTATTTAATTGCATTCGAATCTCAAATCAGATCCGAAATATCCACCTACACATATGGTCGTAACTCCACACTGCTCTGGTAATACTCTACATTGAAAATGAATAACGTCTGTCTGTTGATAGTCAAAGATAGATAGATATTCTCTGAAGATAGTGGACAATATTTTCGACATTTGCTTATGATTGTTGCATTTCGCCTCCTAGTGGTAGTTGCACAGAACTTTCTCATTGGGCTAACCAACATACATAATTGTTTCTGTCAATTATTATTAATAATTAATGTTTACAGAATAACATTAAAGTGGGGAAATACTGGTAATTCTCACCTCATGGTCAAAGGCTGCTTTAGAATTAGAACGTTTAGGCTAATCAAATTTTATAGTTGTAGTTATCGTTATACTTGTCATTCTTGGTGTGAACAGGCATTTAGGCATTGATTTAAAGTAATACATTTTTAATTTGCTGTAAATCTGATGAGGATTTGGCAAATAAACACTAACTAGACTTCAGAAGGAAATACGCGTGCTAATACGTTAATACGCTATCTATACGCCAAAGTTAGTTCATCTGTGTAGAAAACAAATAGGATTTTACTTCTTAGCTTCTGCTCTGAAGTTTCTGAATTGGGCTGTTTTTGTTTTAGGGAGTGTTTGTTCCTGTCATGTTTCTAGCTCAGGCTTGTGTTTTGTGCGAGTGCCAGTGTTCTCGAGCCGTGTTGCCCAGCTGCAGGGCTGATCGCTGGCATTGGGGAAAAAACAATCAGATAAATAGCATAGGAAGTGAGTGGCGGCTCAAATACCCCGCCCCTTCCTGCCGGTTCGGCACTGTCCTTTACCGCAAGGTGCCGTTGTTCGCGAGCCGTGTGGCCCAGCTGCAGGGCTGATCGCTGGCATTGGGGAAAAAACAATCAGATAAATAGCATAGGAAGTGAGTGGCGGCTCAAATCCCCCGCCCCTTCCTGCCGGTTCGGCACTGTCCTTTACCGCAAGGGTCAGGATATTTCCTCCCTTTGTGTCCGCTCCTGAAGGGGGCCAAAACGTCCGTCAGCCAACACACTTGCGTTTGAGTGCTCGGACTTTCTAAAATGTCACCTTTTATTTTGCCTGGATACTCTGCTGTTGCTAAGCTTGAGGTCATCGCGCCACTCCAAAAGCTCTATGATGTCACAGTTGAGTCAAGGCAAAGGCTCTATCAATATGCAATAAATCCAGCCTGGTTTTTGGCACCTGTTTGCGCAATAAATATTGTGTAATATTTCTATGTGGGTGTGTACAGGAGCCTGTTGAGATTGGCATGTGACTGTATTCAAATTATGAGGTTGGAAATTAAACAAAAGTAGGAAAACATGAGCTAATACAGTACCAGAGGTGAGAATTGCCATTGACATCTCTATTAAATTTTGCAATGATATTGTTGCCGATGCAATTCATACTGACAGGTCTGTAAGACTGTGCTCATAGGACCCGGTAAAAACTGCAGAGAATAAACACAACAGGAGTTTTTTGTGTGATCAGAAATGCATCGGCTTCTGCTAGAAGAACATTTACATGCAGCTTTGTTTGTCAGAAAAGGAGAGCGCTCACGAGACAGAGAGGCAGACAGACATGCCGAAAGCCCACCCTGTGTCTCACCGTCTCAACAGCGCCAGAGAGAAAGGAAGACAAAGACTTGTATGAGAGCAGTAGCAGTCTAGAGGCTTCTCCAGAGTGTCTGGGAAAACAGGCTTACAAGCAAACGCTACCAAACCGCATTCAGATAATAGGACAAATATGTATTTTGCAAATATAAGCATGCATTCAAACCGTCCACTATAGAGGAGCAGATTTTAATGTGCTCACGCAGGTGTCTTTAAGCAGTAGGCCAAATAAATCTGTCTGAAATCTGATCTGAAATGCCCCTCTTGTTTAAATACACCTCTAAATGCTACACCAGAACATATTTGATTTACTATTTTACCCCCAATCCCACTGAGGTTTCAAATTTGATATGTATAGGCATGTTGTTCTCAACTGGTGAGCTGCAAATCGAAAATGTGGTTCACAAAGAGCAGAAAAAAATTATCTTAAGTGTAAATAATGAAACAATATTATCATGCATATAGTCATGAAAGCAAAGTAAATAGGTGTGTCAACCTTTAAAGAGGAGAAAATGCTACCAAAATCCACCAGTTGTCAGTTTTTTTCTATTCAGCTTATGTCTTTTAAATAATTTTGAATATAGTTAGGCCAAATTTTGCATTGGTCAAGGTGTAATCCATGTCCTGCAGTAAAACCTAACTTGTCTGTTATTTTAGTTTCATATACTATTATAGTTTTTATAATTGTATAATTGATATATTTGTAGTGATATTTTAAATGTATTTAATATGTATTTGTTTTCATTTTAATTTGTAAAAGTTTTAGTACATTTGGTGTGTTTGTCATTTTTATTTTTTAAATATGTAATGATAGGTTTTATTGATTTTTATTTTTAATTGTTATTATTTTAATACTTAAACTAAAAGAAAATTAAAAATGTTGCCCGGCAACTAAATGAAATCCCCTTTTTATAATAGTTTCCGTTAACATTTATTTATGTCTAGAAACAAACATGATAAATGTTAAAGTTTTAGTTAGGCCTGCCCCTGTTTCTCTTCCTCTCTTGTGTGCATTAGTGAAAGTGAAAAGAAACGGCGGGAACGCGGGCGTCGGGGGTGGGCTCATGGGGGGCAGGGGCTGCACTGGGGTCCGAGGCGACAGAAAAGAAGAGGGATGGCGCGTAAAGAAAGGACGCGGGGTTGCCTGTGCGATGACATCATCCCTCATTTGCATAAACATCAGTCTGAAAGCTCATTGGTCACAGGCGGGAGAGACCGAAGCCGCTCGCGCTTTTCATCCTTTTCAATTCTCCCTCTCGCGACCGCATAGTGTGTGCGCGTGCGTGCGCGGATCGCCGAGCTCCGTTTCATTCTGTGCTGCCAGGAGACGCGCATCTCTTTTATTGCCGGCAAACAGTCAGTCAGCTCCAAGCTGCCTCCGTCAGAGCTACTGGTTTTTATCTCAACAATTGTTGCCGGGTTTTCTCGACTCGCAGTGCTGCCCGCCGGGTTCCGCTTGGAAAAAAACGGGAGGAGACGCGAGTACCGACTGGGCGTTGCTGAAGGAAAAGCGCTAGACTCGGTAAGATTCGCTATGTGCCGATCCTAGAGAGAACCGGCGATTCATTAAAAGCGTTTTTCACTGTGTCACAATTAATTAAACTAAATAATTAATGTCAGTGTCAGTTTAAGAAATGCTTTTCACTCAACAGCATGATTTACGACTGCATGTATTGATATGTAAATGAATATTAATGAGTTCTTGTTCACATCGGTCATTATAATAGAAGTAGGCTACCGGCGGAATTAATGAGATCATCAGATGAAAATGCCACTGAAGCGATAAGGTTTCACACCGGTTTGATTCATAGGCTTTAATCTACCACACCGGTTTAGTTATGTTTGCGTTTTTAGTGCTTGTTAACCGGCATGGATCGTCTCCTTTTATTCCGTGTTGCCTTGTTCATCCTTTGAGTCCGTTTCAATGGTGGATGTCTGGGCGGTGACGGCAAACCCTCTCGTAACTGTGAGCGATATTTAATCACGGACAGTCGTTCAGAAAACACATATTGCGCTGACAGATGAAGGAGAATAAATTATAATGCCGTTTTTCTACATGTGGTGTGTTTTGTGTGTTTCGCAGCAGTGAAACTTTCCGCTCGGCTGTTCGCTCGAGTCTTTTGTTCTGCGCCTCCTCCACCCGCCCGCTCCACATTCAATATATTCACCCGCCCGGTTCGTATAATATATTCACCCTTTCGGTCCATACAATATTGATATAAAACCCGCCGCGGTCCTAATACAATGTATTACAGTGACTGAATTTGCCGGTATATTTAGACTATTAAACTGGTGGCCAAACATCAAATCTAAAAAAATTAGTCCCCTACTCAAGTATATATTTTAAAAAACTATTTAAATATATGAATATCTGTTTTTCTTACCGCATTTCAAGTGTTATTAAGGCTGATGCCGAGGTGCCGGTGTAACAGACCTCATAATGATACCGCAGGAATTAATTAAACGACCCAACCTACCAAAATACACGCCCGCCGGTGCAGTTTATCTGTCCAAACCCTGTCCATTTCTAAGAGATGGAGACC
Source organism: Sinocyclocheilus rhinocerous (assembly GCF_001515625.1). Lineage (NCBI taxonomy): Eukaryota > Metazoa > Chordata > Actinopteri > Cypriniformes > Cyprinidae > Sinocyclocheilus > Sinocyclocheilus rhinocerous. The sequence goes on along the minus strand of NW_015642061.1, from coordinate 234,089 downwards.
AGTTAACAACTAGCAGCTCGATATCATTCAACAGTCTACTGTGAAGTATTGATGTTTCTCCATATAAAAAGCGACAAGGGTGATTAATCTGACTGGATTTTTAGTAATGTACTTTGAGTTTTAGAGAGGATCCCGGGTGAACTCTATTCAAAGGGCTTGTGGGGTCATTTTGATTAGTTTTATGTTGGTATTTTCTTCTCGTGGTTTAGGGACAATGAAAATCAACAGGGTGGTTTCTTGGCTTTGCTCCCTGCGCAACTGGAGTCAAAATGATGCGTTTCGCAGCAGGTGCGGCTTGGTTTGGCTTCTCCTGCTGCTAAATCTTGGCTTTGTAAGTCAGTTCATCCTATTGTCTTGCTTAATAGTTCCCTTCTCTCTTCTCGGCAAACAAAAGGTTTAAGACGGATGCCTCAACCCCCTGCGGCCAGCATCTCACCGGTCCAGTGAGGCTTCATCAGATCTATTTCTTCTGCTTTTGTCTGGTATATTGTGTATAATTATGGAATGAATTTTATATAATTATGGAACAGATTTTAGTAATACATACTATTTTAAGCTGTTGTAAAATTGACTCAATGCAAAGGTCACAGTGAACAATTCTCTCTAATTATTTCAGATCCATTTTTATTTGACTGGCATTGTTCTGTCATTATGATCCCGATACAATGCTGTAGCTGTCTAACTCCAGCCTACGGGGATTACGCTCTTGGAGGGAGGCATTGCCAGCAATTACAAATGTGTCATGGCATGATGGGGTAGTGACTGTATGAGGAATGGGGGGTGGAACTCGCTAGAGAAGAAATTACAGCAGATAACATCAGAAAGGTCAAATTCTGGTTTATGATTATCTGAAGAGACATAAGAGAATGTGACTATGCATTATTTGGCCCACCAACATTAGCTTGCTCACTGTACGCTCTTAAAAGTAACGCTCTTTTTTTTTTATTTTTTATTTTTAGATATATTGGCATTGTGGGTTCCATGAAGAACTTTTATCATCCATGGAACCTTTTTATTGAACAAAAGTTCTGTATAGTGAAAAACGGTTCTTTGGATTTTTAAAATGTTCTTGACACTAAGAAAAAAAAATGGTTCTTTAAGAACTTTTTACTGAAAGTTTCTTTGAGGAGCCAAAAGGGTTCTTCTGTTGCATCGCTATGAAAAAACCCATTTTGAACCTTCATTTTAAAAAGTGCGGTCAACGTTGTTGTCCTAAGATGCAGTTGCAGTGGTTTTCCTGTGTCATCTGTCCTTTTCTGATAATTCTCTCATATTGAAGCACTCACTCCTCCGGTAAAGATAGCACCCTGGGGGCTGAGCAGTTGTTGCAGTGGACAGTTGGCTCTGTTAGGATGGGATATTGTGTTGCAGCTGTGGTAATTTGAAGGGTTTGTTGCATTCTGAGTTCGTTTTTTGGGGAGTGTTTTGTGGTTACACTTCAGTTTTCTGTAAACATGTCTGCTGTGCAGTTGTAGCACTCTTGCTGTGTTAATCTCCTTCTGGAGCAACATTATATCAGAGCAGACATGCAGTCCTGTCTTGGTGCATTTTGATTTAGTATCCTTTGTTCCAGTCTTGGCAGATGTCACTCAGATAATGGTGTCTTTGAGATTGCATCGGGTACTGCAGTTTACTGATGGATGTATTGACCAGCTGTTTTTAAAAAGGTTAAAGTTCACATGCTGTAAGAATCCCTGCAGTGTCTGAATTCCATATTAAAATAATTTGTCCTCAAAACTAGGTGTCTTACAGCCGCAGGCCTCCATGCAGTGAAAAATGCCAACCTACTTTACGAAGGCAGGAGACAAATTTTCTCTCAGCATCAACTTCAAGGTGTTCATAAAATTTGCAGTTTGTCAGCAGCTTAATATGCATCCAAACTCCCAATGGAAGTAAAAGTAAACTAGATTCTTACATTTCCTGAAGAAAAACTTGTGTGTTGCTATGCAGATGCTGAAGTGTTCTGAGTGGTTTTCAATGGTTCCTTACTGTCCGTCCAAAGTCTCTGTATCATTTTGGTCATTTTGGACTTGGCCTAGGTCCTGCCTTCAAAGTAAGTCAATGGGACTTTAAAAAATAAAATCACAGAATTTAGAGGAAATAACAGTAATCTCACTTGTCTCTCATTTCACAAGGGATCTCAATGTCTCAAGCTTTGCTCAAGCATTTGCCATGAATTCTCATATTTCAAGATTAATTGATCAAAACTGCTGTCCATGTTTTTTGCCCCTACAATTTTACTGTACTCCAGAAATAGCCTTAATAATTTCTCTTGAAAATTTGTTGGAGAGAAATTTGAGACATTAAACACTTTGAAAAAACAACCTCTGAGCAATATAAATTTACTCTGGGACATTATTATTTTGTAGATTCTTCATCTAAAGCAGCTGAACAGCAGTACAGAAACGGTCTCTTTTGTGCAACCAGGGGTTGAATACTTTCGCTCAGTCACAGCAGTGGAACGACAACATCTTCTGCAGGAGTTTGAACCTACAACCTTTGGATTGCCAGTCTAGATCCCCAACCATAACCATCTAATAGCAATATTTGGTTGTATATAAGTTCAACGGCTTCATGTAGATTTGCTCTTCTCCAATGGGCACATTATGAAGTTTTCTGTTGAATCAGAACAGAGGCTCAGAGTCCATCTGGAAGGTGCTGGTCAGCTGTGAGCAGAAGGATAATCCTCTTATAGGTACAGTCATTTCCTGTGGTGTGTGTGTGTGTGTGTATGTCACTTCCTCCTGTTCGCTGAAGGGCATGTTTATTGTCTGCTGCAGATGACGTTTGTGGCCATGCTGTCACAAACAAACACACACTATCAGATGTCATTGATCAAACCCCACCATCTGGTTTTTATCAGTGGTTATGTAATTTGGCTCTTTAGCTTTTTTGTGCTCCCAGTAGATAATAGAATCAAGCAGCTACTCGAATTACAAATTAGTTAAAAGGCCCCTTTACACCCAAAACCTCCCAATTTCAGTGTGCCCACATGTTCTGCTAATGCACTGCTCTACTCTCCCATCTGTGCTGCGACCCCTGCACTTTCTCTTGATGATCAATATCCGTCTTATCTCATCTCGTCTCACCATTTCTCCACTTACTTTCTTGGCCAGGTGGCATGGCATGCTGGCTGTCGCCCGTATCTGGCCCGTGTCCTGTGTGCATCCCATTCTGCGGGTGTCCATCGGAGGATCGCACAGGATTAGCATCATGCTTTGTACCGAGTTAACGAGCTCTGTCATGTGTTAATCTCCCTGTCCCCAGGGGAACGTGTTGGTCTGCCGCTGGTTGTGATGTGTCCTGCTGCTGTTCACTGAGTGAACAGAGGTGCTGGTACCAGTTCCTTCAGTTGTGCAAAAACGTTGTTTTCGGGGCCGTTTACACCGGGTGTGCTCTTGTGTTCACAAACCACTAGACCAGCGGTGCCTGATCCTGTTCCTGGAGATCTACCTTCCTGCAGTTCAGATCTAGCCCTGATCAAACAGACCTGAGCCAGCTCATTAAGATTTTCAGAATAACTTGATCATTAGCGACTGTTGTGCTGGAGTAGGGCTGGAACTGAACTCTGCAAATAGGTAGATCTCCAGGAACAGGTTTGGGCACCCCTGCACTAGATGAACTGCAGCAAAATGAAACAGAAAGTGTGACATTAATTCAGATTTTGTGGTGGTAATTTCCAGAATTTTGTGGAAAATTTGCATTTTTAAACAAAACACATTTGCCATATTATGTATGATACTAGATATACAATAGTTATACATTACAGACAAAAAACTGCAGAAAGATTATGTTAATTTGTTTGCAAATTTGCTTAAACTTTATTTGGTCATTCATGCATGTTTCTTTATCACATTGACATGTCAATGCTTTTTAGTATTGCACTTTTAATTTTGTGTTTAGATAGCGAATTATGCACAATGCAAAAAAATAATAATAATTTTATTGATTTTGCATTGCGTTTTTTTTTTTGCAAAGAATGCAAATGTTTTACAAGTTTATTGGGAAACTTTACAAGTTTCTTGGGTAAGGTAAAAATTGTTTGATCAAAGTCAAAGTTTGTTGGGGAAGTCAAATGTTTCGTGAACGAACCCAAAATTTCTTGGGGGAAGTCAAAAGATTTGCAAGCAAATGTAAAATTGTATTGGGGGAGGGGAAATATTTAGCAAAAGAGCTCAAAGTTACTTGAGGGAAAGCAAAAGTATTGCAAAAGAGCTCAACGTTTTTTTGGGGAAGGCAAAATTTTTGTGAGCGAATGCAAATTTTTTTTGGGGGGGAAGACAAACATTTTGCATGAAAGCTCAATAGATTTTCCCATCACCATAAGACAGATCACAAGTATGTATCCAGTGCAAATGGCCCACAAGCATTCTTGTGTACAGTAAGTCACTAATCTGTTGCATCCCAGACACTTGTCGAGTGTCTCACACCCTGGAGTAGCATAAGTTCTAGAAAACTTATGTAAATCTTCCTACAGTACAAGGATTACCTCCTCATCACCTGGATGCTGTCCAGGTATCTGCCACACAAGCTGTTGGCGCCTCGGGCAGAAAAAAAACTTCTTCAATCACAGCTAGTTTAGTATCAGTTTACTACTGGATTTATTTCCAACATTGTCCTGAGGGTAATGGTCTCAGAGCGGTTTCTTACAGTCTGACATCACTACCTTCCTTTCCCCACTCTGCATGTGTCCTCTACGGATTGTTCTGTAGAATGGGCTGATCTGTTTGTTTTTGTGAGTTGGACAGAGCGGCTTCCCGACCTTTGGCCAAGGGTGTTTTGGGAATGTGCTGGCCACAATCGCAATCTCGACAGCGGGGGCACTAAAGTGGCTTTTGTCAGCTTAGACAGCAGCGGTTCTGTCATGTGCCTCCATGTGTGTCTATCCTCTTTTCACTCCTCCGCAAGGGCCGCCACCCCAACAATCCCTTCTTTGGTGACTTGTTTCATTGAAATGCGCCTCGGGCCGGTCAACTTCATCTCGGCGTGTGTATTCTGTATAAAGGGCCGTTCAGAGAGTCCTGTGATGGGCAGATAGAGAGGGGACCAGTATCTCCACACAGATGCGTCTAAGACGCTGTCCACTCTCGGGTGCTATTATGTAATTCTGTTTGTGTTATGGACACCAGCGGCCAATGGGCTATTCATGGACTCATGAAAGCGGTTCTGTGACGCAGGCCCCAGTCACACCTTCAGTCAGTCTTTTGCTTGCACTGCTGTTGAGAAGGCTAGCATTATATGAAGAATAGAGGGTTTGAAGTACATTTTTGTGATTAATTTTAGTACTGTATACTGCATTGTTACTGACACTGATATTGCTACAAATACAACTTGGTACAGTTTTTAAGGCAATACACTACAGGCAAAAGCATTTAATAATTCTTAAATTTAGCCTAGGCTACATAAAATAATACTTTTTTTTTTAAATTGAGAAAGAATGTTATTAAAGATTCAAATGAGCCTTTTTATAAAAAGACTTGCTAGCATTTGAAGAAGGAAACAAAAGACTCTTAAATAACTGACAGTGAGAAAAGCTATCAAGTTAAATAGCATTTATCATCGAAATACATTTGATATTCACTAGAGCCCGACCGATATGGGTTTTTTGGGGCCGATACCGATATTAGGGAGTATAAAAGACCGATACCGATATATCGGCCGATATTCTTTGTGTAGGCTATATTATAGTACAGTATAGTCAAAAGTTTGGACACACTTCCCATTCGTGTGTCCAAACTTTTGACTGGTACTGTATATAGAATACAGTATATAGCCTACATAAACAGAATATATATACAAAAACACATTTTTTGCAATGATAACTCAAATGTGGTGATCAAACACTTATAATGATGTGACAAACATAGGCAGGGTATTTAACAATTTAACAATAAACTTTATTATTCAAAATGAGTCTGACATCATTAAACTTCACTTCACTGATTATAAATAACTTAACACAAATGGAACACAATATATATAACTTGAATTAAGAAATTAAACAAGGTAACTGTAGTTTATCGGATCCGTGCATCAGGTCTTAAAGGGACAGCGGCCTATAAAAACTGCTGTTGTCATTAATGATCATCAAACAACAAAACAGCTGTGATAAAAAATTATGTTCAATTTATACAGTGAACACTATGCAGTGTTATTTTCCCTAATTACTACATTTTTGTATTTGAATACTACCAACCTTATTTTATTTATAACATATTCTGTTGTATTTATATGTGCTTGTAATTTGTGTATTTGTTCTTATTTTTACTGGCTGTTCTCTTGTCTCTTTAATCATGTTTAAACTTTCTTAGTTAATCTAGTAGTATTTGCTGTGATATCAAAGAAGTACTTCTCTTTAAGTAATAAATGGAAAGCAAGTTAAATTTAAATATTTTTCTTTTCTTGCCGATCCGAAAAATGATCCGATCCGTGGGTCAAAAACTGTAATGTGATCCAAACCGTGAGATTTGTGATCCGTTGAACCACTGGACTGTACTGACAAACTATGCTGACACCGTGTCCGCGACGCGACAAAGCGACCGTTGCAAATAATTTGAACTTTGTGTCAGCACGTCATAAATAGAACGAGGCATCAGTTTACTGCATCTAGTGTAGACAACATACACCGACGCGCGACGTGATGTGACCGATGTGATAAGCATGAGTTCTGGGCCGCGGCGCGGCCGGTATAAACACCAGTCCAGCCGCAATCAGCTCCGGTGGCCGTAACACAGGCTTTTTAATGCGCCGCAGACGCGTGCCGTGATGCGCAGATCAGCTCTAGTCTCTAACGT
>NW_015642061.1:206327-227248 GCF_001515625.1 Sinocyclocheilus rhinocerous | reverse complement strand
GGTCGCCAGTAGCAAACAATGGAGCGCGCTCTGCTGGACAAACTAAGTAATTACACCATTCAGAAGCTTTTAATCTGCATTATATGTTCTGTAAAATAAAATGTTCATATCGGCGGCATATTCACCGATACCAATATATCGGCGACAGGCTCATATCGGCCGATAATATCGGCTAAACGATATATCGGCCGGGCTCTAATATTCACCACTAATGTGCCCTGCAAATCAATTTAGTTGTATTCGGTTCCTCACTGATGTGGTTTATAATGGATTTTATTAGCTTATGGACCTAAGGTGTGGTTTATTCTTGTTTTATTCTGAAGGTTGAGAATCAGGTGCCTCAAACTTGTTGACCTTTTCCCCTGCAGAGCAGCACAGCAGTGTGTTTCTTCCTCAACCAGCAAACTGTGAGCCCCGGTGGCCCTCTCTTTGTGGTGGTGGTCATCGCTGACGCTGAATAGATCCAGTGTTCACTTGTTTTAGAGTGAGAGATGGGGATGGAGGGAAACTTCTGCAGCCTCCGGAGGGTACAAGCAAGGGGGGGGGGGGTACATAAACCCATATGAAGGGTGCATAAAGATGTTTCATTGCAATGCGCCTCAGGCTTTTGTTAGCTCAATGTATTTAGGCCTGAGTTTAAAATGTAAGTTTTTGAATTGCATATAAAATTTAATTTAGATTACAGATTAATGTGTAATCCAAGATTAATGTGATGCATATCAGACATGCATAAATAAAAATATTGGATAAATATTTATTGAGTGTGCATCATCTCTGCGGAGCACAATGGAGTATTGGCCAGACAGACTTAATATGTGAAATCTTAAACTGTGACAAATTACCGCTAATTAGTCAGTCCTCTGACCAAATGCCAAATCAGAGGCCAACAACGGCATCCCCAGTGCATGCAAACGGCCCGGGAGAAGCCATGCGATTTATGCAGCATCTCTGTGGTGTGCAAATCTGTGCTTCCTCCCAGCACAATCTCTCCATTGATTGCAATTTAGAGGGAAAAAAACGATTTCCTATAGTGAGCCATTGAGGTTGTGCAGTTTGCTGGTTTGTTTGTTTTCTTGTTCTCCAGTAATTAGACATGTCGGTTTGGCCCTGACCGGCTAAAGCTAAGATGGCATTAGCCTGTTAGCACCTGCTGTGCCGCAGTGGTTAGCTGATTGTGAGAAGCGAGCTTTACACACGGGGGACTTTTTAAGGCACAATGCAGTACTTAGATATGCATTTATGCATGCATGCACGCACAAGGCCGTGTTGTGCTTGCTCTTTGGAGAAAGAGGCCAAAGTGCATTTTGCCGCTACAATGACCCCATTAGCATGGGGGTGATCAGTGGTTTTGCATCGGGACAATTTAAAGACTCTGATGCACCGTCGCTGGAGACCTGCCAAAAATACTGCTTCTAGAAGGTATGCGACGCGTCTGCAGTGTTTGTTTACATCATATGTGGGTCTTTGGAGGATGAATGCTTCGCAGAGTCATCCCTTCAGGAGCATTAGGCTCCTGCACCAGGATTGGATACAATAATTGGATGAGGCATTAAGCATTAGGCGTGTGCAGGTTCGTCCCTGAGAGTGACGGAGTGCCAGTAAGAGGGTTTGTGGGTAAGAAGGTTTGAAGGTACGATGGGTCTTATGTTTGTAAGGTCACAAAGCCTCTACACCTACCATTTCTGGTTTTCTCCATCTTGTGCTCTCTAAGTATACATATGTATTTGTACATGTAAAATATTAGGTGACATACTGAATATTATCATGATTTTGTTGCACTGTTGATTTGGCTAATAGGTTTCCTAAAGCAGTAGCTCTCAAATATTTTTGACTCAAGGGCTCACTGTTGTCAAACACTACATTCAAAGGCAAAAAAAGAGACTTTTTTTTAGTAATTCTGCTATAATTATGACAAATCTGGTGGTTTTCAAACACAAACTGGGAATACTGACATATTATATTAAATTATCGCAATTAGCCATGGTTGATTTTGTGAGGTTGCAGGAACTGTATGTTTTTCAATAAAAACAAGAGTTAATGAGGGATAATAAAAAGAAATATGATTTAAGTTAACATAAAATAAGGTTATTTTATATAATAAAAATTAAAGCTAGGGCTCTAGAAATATCTCTAGTTCAAATATCTTCAGATTCATGTAAATGCATTTCCCCCTGTCCACTTCCCTCAAACTTTATTTAATATGCATATGTTTTTTTCATATATGCCTGTCGTCATCAGCCACTCTGTAGAATAGATGTCATCAGAAGTCAGCAGAGGTCAGATCCTCCCCCCAGAATTAGATGGACACCATAGGCCTCTGACCCCCCCAGGGTCACTGTTGTTTACATGCAGAGGACGCAGTCTATATCCCTCAGCAGGATCATTTAAGGTCGTAAGGCCGTGTGACTGTGTGTGTGTTTTCCTCTCAGAACAAGGCTGGTTTACCCCTCTAATCTCCTCAGCTCTCCACCACCTGACATTCTCACAGGCTGATTCTCATCTATCATTCTAAACAGGATCAATAGCAAGAGAAAAAAGCCAAGAGGGGTTGAGCAGATGCAACAAAGCCTGTATTTACAACCAATATTAAAATAGAGAGATGTGATCTAGAGGAGTTGTTCTTCATAAGAGAAAACAGCCCTTGAGGTCTATGAAGTGGAAGTGATGTTGCATGTGGTTGTGTTTGTCTAAAAGACTAAAATCTTTGATATTTTTCATTACTAACTAGTGCGTTATTTAATCTGACCGTATAGTTCATTTTATTGACTGCGTAATTTAAAACTAAGCAGGTATTGTGTACCATAACTTTTCACATCTGACTTGAATTTTTCAGATATTGGCATATTTTCTCCCTTTGGTTCATTTAGGCACATATAAACACAGCAATTGCACTTGAATCCACACCAAAATAAACAGTTCGAGATCACCTGAATGAGGTATCTCAGCCCGATTAAAAATAAACTCTTGTTCAATTGTGGTGAGAAAGAAATCCAACCCAACAGACCAACGAACCAAGCTTGTATCATAATTCATAATGGGAATGCGTGACATAAAAAGCAAGCATTGTCTGATTCTAAGCACATCAGTTATCTGTCACAATACACTTCAGAGGAACGAGGAGACGCTGGAGAATACTTTAACAAGACTTTAATGCCAGGAACCAAGGGAGACGAACACAGGAAGACGTTTAACAGCGGACAGAGAACTAGGGACTGGGAACACTTTAAATACACACAGGAGGAGGGGATGACGAGACACACCTGGGAGCAATGAAACATCAAGGGAAAACACCAGGGACAAATGAACTTAATCAGGACAGGAACCTAACCAAATAAGGGCATAGGAAGGCACATGGGGAGCAAGACACACACAAAACATGGAACAGAGTCTGACATCACGCCCCCCTCCGGAAGGCGTGACCTCACGCCATATACCATCCAATGGGGAGGGGGGGTGGGCACTCTGGAGGTCCCTCAGAACAGACACGGGACAGTGGGCCTCCAGAGCGGTACCCGTCATTCACGTCCTTCGGGCTTGCCACATTCACGTCCTTTCGGCTTGCCACATTAAGTGCCGGCTGACTTGACTCGGGAACGGTCGGCGGACTGGTTCTGGCTCGGGACCGGACCCTCCCCAGACACTGGAAGACACCTTCCCTCCAAGTTAGTATTGTACGTTTTAGTGCCTGTAAAAACATAAGTAAATGTACGTTTTATAGAACCACTGTCACAATACACGATAGAGGAACGAGGAGACGCTGGAGAATACTTTAACAAGACTTTAATTCCAGGAACCAAGGGAGACGAACTCAGGAAGACGTTTAACAGCGGACAGAGAACTAGGGACTGGGAACACTATTTATACAGGAGGGAGGAGGGGATGACGAGACACACCTGGGAGCAATGAAACATCAAGGGAAAACACCAGGGACAAATGAACTTAATCAGGACAGGAACAGGAAACTAACCAAATAAGGGCATAGGAAGGCACATGGGGAGCAAGACACACACAAAACATGGAACAGAGTCTGACATTATCATGGTTGAAAACCGAACTGAACCAATAAGAAACTGTAACAATTTGTGTCTGTTTCGGTATGGAGCAAATGATCTGCAGGTCTGAAAACACCCTAAGTGTCCAGAGTTCCCCCATTTGACACAAATACTATTGTTTATTTGCCATGGGAACAGTTGTTTGCAAGTCAATGTGGTCATTGTTAATGTTCTCAAGTGCACAATTCCTATCAGTAACCGATGGCCATAGATAGCTAGATCTCTGTCCAAGACAATATATCTTCTCATATCTTTTTTGTTCATATCTGGCAGCATATATGGAATGGGTTCTTTTCTCCCGGGCTTTATCTCTTTTTTCCATCACTCTCTCTGTCCCCCTCCCCCCAGTTTCTCTAATTTTGGATGCTCAGCTGCCTGGACCATCTGTGTGAGGACTAACTGAGGAGATTTTGTAATGGGCAGAATGAGTCCGAGGGGTGGAAGAATGAATGTCGACCTCAGAAAGAATCAGGGAGATTTTGCAGCTCTGGAATATAATGTGGATGAGGTGTTCAGTGACACTGGTGTCCGCTTTATGAGTGTGCGTTTTCAATGATTGTCGACTGACTATTATTTTTTTCCCATGCTCCCTTGAGCCAAGCCACTTCCTCTCGTTGGCCTCTTCCACTGTATGAACTTTGCTGTGGAGCCGCTGCTCTTAAATCATGCAAACAACATCTGCTTCAGTAAGGCATTGTGGGTAATGCATCTGGCATTGCTGCTTTGCTAGTAGTTAGCAATTAGAAATTCCCCCAAAGGGTTTTGAAAACCAAGATATTTTTTATACATGAAATAGCACCAAAATAATCTTGTGAAAGATGTCTTGCCAAGTGAAAAACGGCATTTTAATCTGTAAAACTGTATTAATGACAACTGTAATCTTACACCAACCATCACTACTAATAGATGGCAACTACTTCTTGTGTGGCTTTAATTCAGTTTGGTTACAGTTTAAACAAATCCACAAGCTCTGAGCTCTGAATCAGCTGTTGTTTTCCCTCGGCACAGCACGCTCTTTACTTCATTCCTAATCTCTTTTTTAGCCAGTTTCTCTAAGACCTGATTCTTTATCTGATTGTTCTCTTAGGTCTGTCTGCCAGTGAGAGGGGGTACAGACTTCTTTCTTGTTCAGACTTGTTGTTTGTTTGTTTATTGTCTGAGGTCTCTGATCAGACTACAACTCTTGTTGCTCTTGTTTTCAGGTCAGCCATAACCGTCTGATAGCAGTAGACTCCAACTAGTGGACTCCTGGGTTCCTGATTCCTCTTCTGCTGAGACGGACCTCCAGGACTAGGACAAGATGAAACCGGATGGTGTTGACACGGCAGCAATGGAGCCAATGGAAGCATTAAACGCAGGTCCTGCGGTCGAGGTGGTGCCAGTGGGCGAAGCTCAGGACCAGGCTTTGCCTGCAACGCAAACAGAAGGTGAACCGCAGCAAACAGAGGCAACCAACAAGACCGAAAAGGACAAGCCCGTGGATCCCAAAGCTAAGATGAAGGCTCCTGCCAAAACAAAGACAACCACCGCTGGAACCAAGGCATCTACAACCAGCTCCCGTCCCACCACTGGCCAAAGCCGCCTGACAAACGGGGCACAGAAGTCGCAAGCTAATGGCGTCACAAAAAAGACCACCACAGCAGGCCTGGAGAAGAAAACCTCAACCACTGCTGCCACTAAAAAAACAATTAGCTCTACTTCTGCACCCACAACCAAGACCCCAACCAAGCTGGCTGAGAAAAAGCCGGTGGGGACGGCGAGACCTGCCAGTGCTCCAGCCAATGGCGTGAAAACAACAGGGGCCGCACAGCCCATCAAGAAAGCCCCCGCTGCACCAGCCAATGGTCTGAAGTCTAAACCAAAAACTACAGGTAAGTCAAAAGCATCATCTGAGCTTGTTGATCACAGCAGTGGTTCCCACCCCCAACACTGCACATTTTGCATGTCTTCAGAAGAGTGGTTGGGAACCACTGGATTACAGCATTAGCTCAATGTAGGACAGGGGTCTCCAACTCCTTTAGACTTCCATGAGAGAAATTCTGATGTAGCATATTACAAAAATTTCAAATGAACTGTCTGTATTTGTCTTCTTGTTTTAATGCTCTCAAACACTCTTCGCACCATCCTTCTCTACAGCTCCAGCTTCAGCTCCAAGACCCGCCACTGCGTCCACCACTAAGACCAGCACCACTGGCTCTCCCAAACCTGATAGGCCACCTGTCGCCAAGACAACCAGGTAAGCATCTCATTGGTTGGGAATGTCAAAAACTGAGCTCCCAGACTGGGTATGTTAATTAGAATTCTGCAATGTGGGCCATTTCAGTAGCTATTTCTTTTCCAGTGTTCATTAGGCATTGCTTATGCACCCTCACGTTGCATTCCACATCTCTCGGAGACAATCACTACTCCTCATTTACTAAATACTTAAAGCATTAGGCATCAATTCTAAGTCTGAAAGGGAAAGAGTTTCATTTGCTGGGAAATGAACTGGCACAGTCCTAAAATTCCTGATTACAAAAAAAAAAATGTGAAGGGAACTCTCTTCCCAGTGGGAGAGAGTTTAGACTCTCCCCACTGAGTTTAAGATTCTCTACTATCAGAAAAATATTTGGACCCTCCCCAGTGTGAGAGAATGTAGAAAGTATCCACAAGTGGACCAACAGTCTCAACAGCCCCTACAGTATTTTCACACGGTGACATGCTGATATAATGCAGATGTCTGGATATCCAGGACAGATGCAGAGAGATGTTAGGATGGTTATCGTGCAGGGAGACAATCTGAGTCACGCTGGGAATCACAACATGAGCTCACAGGAGCCGATTTGAGATGTCTGCAGTCAACCATGAACAGTGAAGTTTTTTGTTACTTGTTTATAGAGGCGATGAGGGACATCCTGAGGCCTGTAAATGAGCTCAGACTCATGATGTTATGTGAGGGTGGGGGAGAAATGTTTGTATGAGTTTGTGAACATTTTTAATGTGATATTTGGTCCCACAACCATATATTTATGGTAATAAATAGTGCAATTTATTTATTTTTTAATTTAAATCAATTTCCAGTAATATATGACTCAGTTTTGGGTGCGGCACATTTTTTTCTTCACATTTGTGTGCGTGTGAAGAGTCTTTGTGTAATGTCCATATACGCATCCAACCATGTGTGCGTCCTGCCTTCAGCAGTAGACATTGTACTGCAGGGAATACTGCGTCTACTGAACCTACTGGATTTTAAATAAATAAAACATGCCTTTGGCATTAATGGTGCATGTTTGCAACCCAAAGCTTTAAATAAAATCTGCAGAACTGCAGTTGCTACTTGTAGCGCCAAACGGAATTGCAAAAAGTATAAAAGCAGTGCAAGATGTGAGTCCTGCATTGGGTGCTAGCATGACAGAACTGGCCAAAAATATGAATCATTTTGATTGATTGAATTCTTAGCGCAACCTTAATGAATGAGCTTTTTCCTGTCGATGATTACATCATACTGATGTAAGAACTATGGGCTGGTCAGTAAAGGGCGCGCCCAGCAGCCAACACTAAACCATCGGAGTCATTTCTCATAAATGAATTGCTTTCTGTATCTCAATGTCCCACTTTCTCTCCTTCATTAGGTCATGGTAGAGTTCAGTCCTCCAGAGAGATGTTTTATTGCAACCACTGCATCTAATCTCCAAATGGAGCGTGTGTGTTTCCCAACAGCCAACTTGATTGATGGTTTATAACACTTCAGTGATTCTGATTTTGCTGCAGTGCTTCACGTGTTTCTCGCTTGTCAGATTTCTGTATTTTTATAGGCATGTTCGCTAGTGTCCCGCTCCTCAAGTTTGATATGGCTGTACTTTGGACATGCTCATTTGTCTTCACTATCCACTCTGACTGTGACCTGTTGCTGGTTTTTTTTTTTTCTTTTCAGAATAGTTTATTTTCTTGAATTTTGAAAGTCTTAAAGAATATATAGTTCCCCAAAATGAAAATTTCTCTATACTGTGATCATTCACTTCAGCTCATGTAATTCCAAATCCGTATGACTTTCACAAAAGCAGAACCTCCAGTAAGATGACACTGTCTATTTAAATGTGTTTATAATATAGGAATCGTTTCTAGGTATTTGTGATTTTTGGTCTTTTCCACAGGGCACAGTATAAAAAAAATGGGTGCAGGTCCATGCATTGTTTAATTAGTCAAGAGTTGTAAACAGTTGAAAACTTGCATATTTGATTTGACACAGATTTGCCACCGCAAACCAAGAAATCACTACACATTAACATTTTTTTTTTTTTTTGCTGTTGGGGTAAAGTACATAAATCAAAAACTTGTTCAAATGAATGGCTGTTGGCCCATATTAAGCTAACACAGCAAATTTACACACAGGTGAGTGCCAGCAGGTAGACGCAATTCCATCAAACGCTGCTGAATTACAGCTTAACCAATGCATTAGGATTCATCCTGAAGGGACATGAACCTCGTTATTGAGGTTAAAGAATCCCTTCAGGCCAGAGTGCCTTATTAAAATCTCGTCAGCCATAGTTTGCCAGTCGCTGGCTCAGGAGGAGGTCGTCTTCGCTCATTGCTGCTGTGGCTTCAGGGGAAGTTTTGCCACTCACAAATGTACCGGCAAGTTAAACAGTGTTTATTAGCCAATCAGGCCGCAGGCTTCTCCATTGCTCACAAAACATCAAAGAGCTATCTATAAAATAGTTGAATGGCGTGCCGTTTGCTTGAAGCACTTAAAGCAAATGCACATGTCTAAATGTGCTTGGATTGTTTTTAAGCTTCAGTGCATTTTTGGCTTTTATTGTGCATTATATTTGCCCTAGACCCTGGCACAGATCTGAATGAAAAATGCTTGGCTTGCGATGTGATGGCTTATTGTTGATGATTTGTTTGTTTGTTTTTCTCTATTAGAGGAATAGTTCACTCAGAAATTAACGACCATAAATGCAATTATAAATAACATAATTAACTTTGACCATATCACTTTATTTATTCTGCAAAAGTTATTTGACAAAGGCTGTTACATTTTTGCAAGGACAATAATGTACCACCAGTGTTCTATTAATTTACCATAAAAGACCCAAATAATATAGTGCACAAGTCATATTGTTTCTTTATTGTGCCCTTTTTGGAGCTTGATGGCACCTGGTCACTGTATGCCTTCATTGAAAGAGGTTTTTGTTTCTCTTTCTCTCTCACACTCACTTTAACTCGCTCTCTGTCTCTTGTGTTCCATGTGCTAATCTCTGTGTGCTCGCTTCCTATACTGAGTCATCCTGTCACTGCAGATTATTCATATTGGTTTTAGAACCTCTCATTCGCTCTCTCTCTATCGCTCTCATTCTCTTCTTATCATCTAATAGCATGCTCTCCTTTTAAGTTTATATATATATATATATATATATATATATAAAAATTCAAGCATTTTGCATTATTTTTAGTTTAAGTTAAATTAAATTTTATTAATTAAAAAGCATGTCTAATTAATTAAAATCATGAAACTTATACATTTTCACCCTATGAAATGTTTTATTTTTTCTCACCATATTATTTATATTTTTTATTGTTACCAAATTCTGTGTTTTAGCATGTCTAATTATTTGAATGCATAAAACAACTTAATTCATTCTTTTTTTTTTTCTTATAGTAGCCTTATGAATTCTTTTTCCCTCAGAAATTCTGTGTTGTGTATTTACATTTTTCTGGTTATCATATGAAGGCATAAAACATTAATTTAATTGATCATTTATCTTTTAATTATTGAAAATTAAGCAAACAAGATTTTTTGGCAAACAAAGGGGATTTACTATTAAAACTTTAAAATGGAAGAAATGTTTTGTGTGATTATTCCTTAAATGATGTTTGCTTCATTTTAATAGTAGTAGTAGGTTATGTACATTCTACTGAAAAATTGTTATAGGCACAATGTCTTCCAATCAAACCTGACTTTTATTTTGACGGGTTGCCGTGAATACCTGTTTTTATGACTGGATAAAGACTACACTGCGTAATTTCCCGCTTATTATGCAGCCACTTGCCTGATGTGAACATAAAATATCTCACATACCACCACTTGTGAACGAGCCAGTGTAATGCAAATATATCTGAAAGGTCTGCGAGAGGATATTGTCACGTTCTCGCGAGACCAGTCAGATCTCACGAAATCTCGTGCCACGAGATCTCGTCACACCCCTAATATATACACACACACACACATATATATATATATATATACAGTGCACAGCATAAATGAGTACACCCCCTCTAAAACTTAACAAATTCAGCAATTACTCTTTACTTAGAAGACATGTTAGGGTTCTTTGGAGATTTCAGCAAAATGAGATTTTCTTATCGAAGTGATAAAATTTTGTTGCAAAAATGAGTACACCCTCCTGAAACTTACTAAATAAAACTAAAAAAAAAAAAGGAGGTCGTCCTCCAGGAGTTAAACAGGACAGATGTGAAAATTTGTCATGAACTTGTACACTCAGTGCCAAGGGTCGGAGCAGTATACTTTAAGTTCTGGTGGACATACTAAGTACTAGAATATTATACATTTTCTGAATTAAATCTAGGGTGTACTCATTTCTGCAATCCTTCATTTATACAAAATTGGCTAATTTACTTATCTTACAGAAAATATTTTTGTTGTTTTTGTTGTTTTTATTAAGTATATGTTTTAATATGTTAAAATGTAGCCATCTTTCCATGAATTATATTAATTATATTAATGATCATTAAGAAAATACATATTTTATATTTATTCAGAGGGGGTGTACTCATTTATGCTGTGCACTGTATATATATGCATCCTTTAATGTTAGATCTGGAGATGTGGTTAAAAAAAAAGAACTGCAAATACTTCAGTCAGACAGCTTCTTCATGAACTGTACACAAGTCTAATTATCAAGTTGGCTCAAAGACTAATGTCCTAATCCAGGTTGTGTACTTAAGTAGGTGTTTTTGTAAAGTGAAACTATGTCGAGGAGCTACAACACAGTACTGCATTAATTCATGTGGTTTTCTTTGTCAGGTTTATCTGTTTATAGACTTGCCCTCTTTGTTCCAGAACCTTCACTGCTGGACCTCTCTCTTACTCTCTCATGTGGTTGCTTGCTCTCTCACCTGATACTCTATATGTAGGACACCACAATTTTGTAGAATCTCATCCCCGCCCATCCTGCATGGACTTTGCCTATACGAAATTTGTAACTTATGGAGCAAGTGTTCCATATCCATGCTATTTTCCCAAGTGGGATTTGCATGGTTATTTTTACTCAACTCAATGAAAGATTTACACGGTGCTCACTGTGTCTTCTGCACTGATACGCGCACTGCCTCGTGCTCTCCAGCTCTTTATTTAGAACAGGAGAGACACATGCAGTGGAGCGTAGACAGAGGAAATCAGAAGCTCCTGCCAGGCCCACAGGATCTAGGTTAGCTTACTCAGACTTGACCTGGACATGTACTGAGATACTACCGTGTGCTAAGCTCATACTAGACCAGAGTAGACAGACAATACACCCCATCAGGGCAGATCACGTGTATTACCACTGAGTCAGGCACCCCAGGATAGAACAAAGGCATTAAGGGTAGATAACTGGGGGGAGAGGATTTCTTGAAAAGAATGTTTTTGCTAGTATTAACATAACCCCATGTTGTGCTCTTGATCTACCTGTCTGTCCCTCAGGCCTTCTGTGCTGTGACTAATCAAAGCTTTGACTTATGAGTCAGTGCTTTAAATGGGATATATGATCCATCACCAATGACTGAAATGTCAGAAGTGGAGTTTTAACTAATATCAGAACCTTTCTGTGTGTTCTTTTCTTCCGGCATTCTTCTGCTTTTTAAATGCAGGAGGTCCTTGTCCTAGATGGACTTAAAAGCTCAACGGAAGTCTCCTACCACAGAGTTGTGCAAGCTAGGAGCAGTCAGACCTAAAAATGCCCTAATGACTCACCTCTGTAATGATTACTCTATTTCTTGTCACATCTGCTATGTGTAGGTCTGCTGGCTCTGCTCCTGCTGCCCATTCTTCCCCTGCTGCCCCTAAGCCTGGGACACCGACAACTGCCAGCAAGACATCTACAGCCGCATCCAGGCCAACTACTGCGACACCCAAGACACCATCTACTACTGCTAAACCTTCTCCTGCTAAAACCACAGCGCCATCTGCTGGCCGCACTCCCACTCCTAAGACCGCAACACCTGTCAAGAAAGGTGGGCACCTCATGGAATTCAATAAATGCATGCATGTAGTTCACTTGTAACCATTGTAACAGTAATATTGTTGTAATATGAGAATACTGGTATTTTACATATGGTAAATATTTAAATCTTCCATTATAGTGCTGTATTTTCATAAAATACTTAAATTCAATTTACAGTATTTAGTTGCTTTATAATGCTTAGATTCATTTCTATTTGAAGCTGTGATACGGAGTTGAAATTATATGTTATCTTTTCATTAGATGTCAGTAAGCAGCCTTCTACTCCAGCAGCCAAGAAGCCCACTTCTTCTCCGCTTACCCGGCCAGCACCAACCAAGACCACCAAGTCTAACACTCCTAAGTCAGCCTCCACTGTCAAGGCAGAATCAGCCTCAAAAAAACCCACCACCCCCAGCAAGGCGGCAGACGTTAAGACTAGTAAACCCAAGGAGAGCAAAGCAACTCCTTCCAAGGAGGCTAGCGCAAGCCCCAAGACCACAGGCAGCAAGCCCAGCACTAAGACAAGCAGCCCAAAGAAGTCAGTTGGCAGTAGCACTCCAATGCCATTGAAGGGTGGCCCAAAAGCCTCCCAGCCTGTAGACGCAGCAGCCACAGAGGCTGAGAAAAAGGATGTGGTACCCGCTGTGGTTGCAGCCACTACTGCAGCTGCTGCTGTTGTTTCTGTGGTGACCTCTGAGGTAGCACCTGAAGACTCAGCTACAGCTTTTGTTCCTGCTGCCACTGAAGAGGCACCTGAGGACTTGTGTACCCAGGTCAATCCTGCTGCCTCTGACATGAAATTAGAAGACTCATTTACAACTCTAATTCCTGCTTCCTCTGAGGACTCTAAAGAGGATTCTAAAGAAATGGCCACACATGTCACTGCCCCTACCACTATGGAAGCACCTGAAGACAAAGTTACACCTGTCATTCCTCATGTCGCTGAGGAAACACCTGAAGACTCTGTTACACCTTTCAGACCTGAAGAAACACCTGAAGACACAACTATGTCTGTCATTCCCCCGACCTCTGATAAGGTACAAGAGGAAACTGTTTCACTTGTAATTTCTTCAGAAGAAACACCCGAAGTAGTAACTACACCTGTCATTCCTCCTACCTCTAATGAGTCACGAGAAGCAACTGTTTCACCTGTCATTCCTTCTGAAGAAACACCTGAAGACGTAACTACATCTGTCATTCCTCCTACCTCTTATGAGGCACCTGAAGAATCCATTTCACCTGTCATTACTCCTGCCTCTGATGAAATACCTGAAGAAACATCTGCATCTGTCAATCCCCCTACCTCTTATGAGGCACCTGTAGAAAACACTTCACCAGTCATTTCTCCAGCCTTTGAAGAGGATCCTGAAGACACCGTTACACCAGTTATTTCTCCTGCTTCTGAAGAGGTGGAGCTTGTCTATCCCCAGGACGTCCCCCAGAGCATGGACACTTATAAATATGACAATGCCATGTCTCAGCTGGCTGCTGAAGTAGACTTGGTCAGTCTGGAGGAGCCAGTGCCTGCTGTGTCTCCCCTGGGAACCACGGTACTGTCCCCACCATCCTCTCCCACTGGCCCACCATCCATGGCAGTCGAACTCTCAAGCTCAGCTCCCTTCCTGGGCTTGCAGGGTCCAGCTGAACCATGGGCACAGAGGTCTTCACTGTACCCCAGTTCTGTGACCACAGAGAATGAGGAGCAGGATGAGGAAAGACAGCACGATGAAGAAAGTGAGCAGGATGATGAAAAAGATCAGGATGACATACAGATGCCCTCTGCAGCTGAGAATGTGATCGAAGACTTTGATCTGATGGGCTCTGCTGGTGGGGATCACATAAAAAATGCAGCTCCTGCCTCCCCCTTGCAAGAACGAGAAGAGACGGTGGAGAAAGCAGAAGAAGAGATTAATGAAGACAATGATGAGGAGGAGGAGGAGGAAGAGAAAGAGGAAGATGAGGAGGAGGAGGAGGAGGAGGAGGAAGAGGTAAAAGAGATTGGCATAAAGGAATCAGTGCCCAAAACAGAGAAAGAAGTTGACCTTAAAAAGGGGATGGCAGATTTTGCCAGCTCTGATTGGGGTATGATGCAATCAGATGACATGTACAGCAGTAACAAACATGACTCAGAAGTGACATCTCCTTTTAATGCTGAAGACAGCTGCAGTGCGAAAGAGACAGGTGACTTCATCATGACCGAGGCAGACAGGGAACAGCCATTCACAGGGCCTCCTGGAATCCAGTCATTTGGTAGTGAAGATGAGGAAGAGGATGAAGAAGAAGAGCATCTGAAGGAAGACATGGATCTAGTATTAGAGCATGATGATGAACATCACAAACAACAGAAAGACATGGAGGAAGAGAACGAAGATGTAGAGATGGTCCGCAGGGGCATGGATGAGAGTGCACTTGGGGTTAGTAGAAATGATGGTAACAAAGATGAAGATGAAGATGACGATGATTACAGAGAGGAGAGTCATCTAGATCTCAACAGCATGGGTCACACTGCTCCAGCAACATCTATGCCTTTTACAGCAGCATGGAGTAATTCCAATCCATTCTCTGATTCCTGGGCCCAGCCTTCTTCTGTCCTGTCTGAATCAAACCTGTCAGCTTCAAGAGTTCAAGATCCAGACACACTCACCAAATTCCCAGTCGATCCAGACACAACCACCACATTCTCAGCTGAACCAGATACACCCCCCAAATCCCCAGCTGAGGCTTTTCTGGATATGAGTCCACCCCTGATTCAGGCCTCAGAACCTCAGCCTGACCTCCAAGAGGAGACCGGGAGCTCAGTCCCAGTGGAGTCAGGTATCTTGGCTCCTCCTGCCATTGGAATGTCCCAGTCCAGCACCCTCAGTGGAACAGCCCTGGCTGCCCATAGCAGCAGTGAGACCAGCACACCTGAAGAGCTTCGAGATTATGACAGCAGCTCAGGTGTAGAATCCCGATCAGACAAGCAGCAGACGCCAGTCCCTGCCATGCAAATGGACATAGAGCAGGACCTAGGTATTCACCTTGAGCGAGGTGATGGGGAGGAGGAAGAGGCAGAAACGCTGCCGGCCGATGAAGTACTGGGTGATGCCGCAATAGCACCAGCCTCTGTACCATCATCACCATCAACCTCTGGTGATGAGGCCAGTGATACAGAGGGTGAGATGCAAATCAATGATCCTGATGTTGCGGTTGATGACAACGCCACAGATCCTCACAACCTCGCTGCCCTGGAGGAAGATGAGGAGGCTCCTGAACGCATTGGAGAGGAAGATGGTGATACGCCTCAGTCAGCCAACTCTGTGGCCTCCTATGGTTTTGACTGTTCCGCGTCCATCTCCAATGCCCACTCTATGGCTGAGAGCTGTGGAAAGAGTCCAGGCATCTTTAGCCTGGAAAATGAAGAGCAGCTTCCGGAAGAGGCCAAGGATCCCTCTTTCATCAAGGAGCTCACCCTGCCAGCAGCTACCGCCTACAGTGATGACTTGTTGGGTGGTCCAGTGGATTTGCTGCCTATCAGCGAGCCCACAGAGAGGGATGCTGGATTTGACGAGCACTACATGCTGTGCAGTAAGACAGACCCAGGCGCTATGGAGGAAATGGATCCTGAGTCCCCCATGCACCTCTCACCCCAACATGGGGACGATTCTGACGGCCAGCCACCATACTACTCTGCTATATGTGATAAGACTGATAACTTTCTGGCAGGTAACGTATAAACTCCCTCTTTTGGAATGCACCTTGTCTACCCCACGCTCCTACCCCGTGTCCTTCATTTCTTCCAAATGTGGGGTTGAAATGAATAGAAATATGTGATAGAAAGAATAGGGGAGCCATCAGGTGAGGGATTATAGCTTTGTCTGAGCTGCTCTCTGTTCTTCTATTACCACGGTGATGGTTATGATTGTATGGCTTAAACTTCTGTATGTACAGTAGCTATTCTCATTTTCTATTAGAATGTACTTTTTAAATAACACTGCATTTCATGGCACCCCTGAACCTGCAATGTTAGACTAAGTTAAGTTGATGTCCTTTAATGAAAAGTCAAAAATGCAAAAAAAATAAATAAAAATAAATACACTTGGTGGACTCCAACTACCTTTGTATTTATCCTACTGTTTTTACCAATCAAATGTCAATTTTTTATACTTTGTTTTTTTTTTCTTCTTGTTTTTATTTGATTTGTTAAGATCCCTGTCTTACCTTAATGTTTGTACACACATCAGTTTTCCTGCACTGTAAACGTAGCTTTACTGTCTTTTGAAACTTATTTCAGCTTTCTCTTTTAAAATGTGCTCCAGCACTAATTGTTTTAGCATTAAATACAGGTTAAATATTCTTCAGACGCTTTTCACGCTCACAGTGTTTGACATAGGGAGGTGAATGAGTGTTAGATTGCAGGTCATACTTCATTTTTGGTTGTCTTTTATTAGTTTTGAGCTACTGCTGCACATTTTTGTGAAGGATAACATAGATTCTCATTGGCACATAACTTAAGTGTTTTAAAGTACTGGGCTCAGATTGACATGGATTCTTTCATTTACAGTTGTTAAACATTTGTATTTCAGAACAGACTAACTATTTCTGTTTATGGAAATTGAAGTGTTTTCCTGCATTTGTAAATCTTAAAATGATGCTCGCAGGTCAGTTTACTGTGAGTACCGGGACATTTCTACAAGAATTGGAAGTGCATGTGCAACTAATTAAGAAATTGTTATAATCTTGCTATGAATCCAGACATAATCCAGGGATGTTTGGACATTAATGATTCACAATAACTAAAAGGTTTTCCCCAAAATTCCATTAAACATAATTGCAAGGCTGTCTGTTCCTGTTTGTTTTGTTATTTTGAGTGGCATGATGGTCTATTTTTATCTGAGTGTTCCTATGGTATTTGATTTTGAACAGGAAATGGATATCTGCTGAAATGGTGTTTATTCCAATATGTATTTTTGATTAAATGACAGCCAGTGCTCATGGGCTATGATCCCCCTCTACTAAAGCATGTCATGCCCCCTAAACTCAAAAACAGGACCCCACCCTGAAAGCCCAGCACAACAAGTTTTCATGGTATCTTAAGGAATTGGTTAATGGGTTTCAAGAAACGCCTGTTTTCCCCAATATACATTAAAGCATAAACAAACGCAACACAAAAATTCAAAATCCTCCCTGAATGTTAATTTGGTGTTTCAGGGAATCTTCTTTTTTGTTTTTCCTCTTCTCAGTATGGAATCTCATCTCCTTTTCAGTTCCTTCTTTTTTTTCACCCACCAGCCATCAAAAATAGTCATTTTACATCAAAAATATCTGCAGGTGGAGGTTAGCCAAAGTACAACTTATCCTTGATATAAAGAATGTCTATCAGTTTATCTCCTTGTCTCTGCTTTGAAACCTATCTCTTTCAGGTCATTTGTCTGAACTCTAATTTATGTAAAATCATATGTGGCAGATGAGGTACATTAAGAAAAATAATTTATTGTTCTCTTCAAATTCTAACAAATCCCTTATTTGAATTAAATTTGCAAGTTTAGGTCATTAATACTTTTTTGGATGTATGTATTTATGTATCATTTACCCTTTAAAAACATTTATTAATGGAAATCAAGCGTTATTTCATTCCCATAACGTTTGGATTGTTTTATTTATTCTATTACTATATTTGGCTTTATATATATATATTATCAAATTACATTTTTTATTTAAACACTATCCAGGTAGTCTATAAATGCATTTCATGTATTTGTGCAGTAAAAAAGTGTCAGTTACATGCTTTTATTTTTAGCCCAGTTACTGCTCCAATGAATCAGGCCCTCTCCAACCCACTCACATTCTTGGATTGGTTCAAATATGACATCTCATTAATTGGATGACATAGCGGTGGGGCCTCGAACAACACACAAACTCTGAAAGATTTGCTGATTTTGTTTTACACAGTTAAAATATTTTCAGTCAAAAGTGCTGAACTATTCTGGTGAATCTCACTGGTGACATTAAATAATGTTCTTTTTAGCAGCATCATATGACCCCTTTAACATTGTAGACTGAATATTACTTGAAAGGAATATTCTAAGTTAAATACAAGCTCTGTCCACGGCTTCTCTTGCTTGTCCAATATACTTTTTTTGTTTTTAAATACCAGAAGATTTTTTTTTCATAATCAACAGCACACCACAGATGCAGTAGATGGAGCTTAACATCTATTAAGCCCAGAATATTCCTTACACAACGGTTTGCTAGTTTTGAAAAATACCCTGACGTGTTTTTACAGGAAAGATGTGTGGGAAACCCCGATTTCTGAATTCATTAAGAGTTTTGTCTAATTAGTTATTTGGTTTATGTTTTCTTTTATTGTCTGCATGTTCCTCTTTCTGTCTGTGCTTTTCCTCTGTTCCTGTTTGGTTACACCCTTCTTCATAACGAATGCCTCTGTCAGTAAACACATATTGCAAGTGCTCTTGACTGTCCACAGGGAAAGCCGGGAACACTATACAGACTGGTGAGCACCAGCTTTCACTGAGCCAACAAGAGAATGGTAACTATCCAAGGCTAACCCAAGAGCTGAATGACAATAACTACCTTGCCCCCCTGCCGAACACCCACAGGCAGCTACAGCAGCCACTGCCTCGTATCAATGTTCAACATGTTGATGCTCCTCCGAGGGTCCCGCCGCCTCCATTGATGCCTAATGTGCAGCTGCGACGGCTAGAGCAGCACCAGCTGCAGTTGTGGCACATTAGGCAACGCCAGGAACAGGAACGGCTGCAACGGCTGTGTCTGGAGGAAGAAAGGCAGCGGAAGGAGCAGCAAAGGGCACTGGAGAGGCAACTTCGAGAGCTGCTTCAGTTGCAGCTGCAACAGCAGCAGCAGGAACACAGACTCTGCCGACAGCTCCTGCAACGGCAGCTTGAGATGGAGCAGCAACAGTGACTCAAACAGCAGTCACAGGTGAAAGGGCAACCATGTCTCCTGTCACCCTCATCTGGACTCTGCACTATCTATGAGGCCATGGAGACCAGCGAGGAGGAAGAGGAGGATGCAGAGAACCAATCCACCGGCAACCAAGGTTCCCCCAACCAGATAGGCAATTTCAATCCCGACAGACCTACCACTTAGAATGGCCAACGGAAACCTTCGCTGACCGCCTCCGCAGGAGCTAGACTGGAACACAAAACTGGACATGGTCCAGCAGCTGATTAACCAGGCTCTGCTTCTGGCTGGGGAGGATGGCTGTCCTCCGCTCCTGTACCTACCTGGGCAGGGAGGGGGCATCCTCAGCCCCCTAGAGAGCAGCCTGTGGCCACACATCATGTCCCACTTCGACTGCTCCACCGCAACAGTGGCCTCTGTCAGTAGTTACTCCTCCAGCAGCCAGGCCAGTTCCCCACAGGGTGACTGGACTGTGGTGGAACTGGAGACACATCATTGAGTGTCTGAGCACCATTAAACCCAGCATGTGCACTAATAATACAATATCAATCCTCTATCCCAACTATTATTGAAACACTAAAATATCCAAAAGCCGACCCTGCATTTTACCAATGTATCCCATAAGCCTTTTAATAGGATTTCATGTGTACTCATCCATTCAGAATGCAGTCATTTTGAGTCTTCAATATGCAAACCTTCCTGAAAGTTTTTGGGTTTCATTGTAGCATAAACTCTTACCTATAATTTCTCTTCCTCAAACATATTTAAACATTTAAAATCTACACATATTTGTGGATTGATAGTATTTTATTAATTACTTTCTGTAGAATTCTGACAACTTAGTCAACACGAAAACTATATTTACTTTGTTCTTGGTCATATTGTAAATGATTGTGAAAGAGAAAATGTTGATTTAATCCTTCATCAAAATGTAAGAATCTGCTACACATTTTAAATTACTTTTGTTTTGAGCTGATGTGGGTTATTAGTTAATTAGTTTAACAACAGCCAAATAGCTAATTAGGCATTGTTTTAGGTCAGTGTTTCCCAACCCTGTTCCCCAACAGTATACATTTTGGACGTCTACCTTATCTGACCCTTAACAGAGGTTATTGGTTTCAACAAGGGAGTAGTTCCTCATGATTGACTATACTCACATTCAGGTCTGGCTCCAGTTTGGTATGAAATGGACACTTTTCTCAATCTAATCAATTATGTTGATTTTAACTATTGATTGAAGGCCTGACAGGTTACCCTCACAACCTATTGAAGTTCTTATTGCCAAACAACTTTTTTGGTCCTGGATAACCTATATGACTGCATTTGCCAAATGGTCATATTAGCTGGGTTTCCATCCAAAGTTGCGAATGTAACTTATGCGCAAAATTGGAATATCGCACAAAACATTTGCGAACAAGCATAGTTTCCATCCAACGAGTCAAAGAGAACAATATCATCACTTCCTGATAAACTGGCACTATACATCACTAAGAAAAGTAGGAGAAGCTACTGAATATAATAATTTTCCTATATAATAAATTACTTGCACCTCAGAACGAGCAGACGAAACACAATGAGTGCGGTAATTGCTTTCGGAGGTGGATGCTGCTGTTTGGGAACGCAGTCGTTTAACAGTTCTGGGAGGCAATTATACAGAAATACTTTGATGACAGACTTTGCTCGGGCATTTCCGAATGACCATAACAACATTTCAGATGCTGTGAATGAGATCGGTCCGCTG
>NW_015642061.1:178625-206050 GCF_001515625.1 Sinocyclocheilus rhinocerous | reverse complement strand
ATTTATTCGCAAAATGCATTTCCATCTCCCATTATTCGCATCAACCTTTTTTCGCACAAGTCAAAAACCACCTCAAGCGAGCGTAAAAACTTTTTTGCGAATTAAGGCATTTTTATTCGAAATTCAGCGTTTCCATCACTCGATTCTGATGCGATACTTCAAAATGTGCATAAAAGCAGGGTGATGGAAACCCAGCAGACTTAACTTTCTGTTTGTCTCTGTTTTAATGGCAACTATATATTATCAGGTTAATAGAGACTTTTACATAGATATAGATTGCATAGGTATAGAGATCATCCATTCTGTTGGGTTAAGGGTAATGTTTTGTTGTTGTCTAAGGACTGTTGACCTCATGCATGGCTTCAGACAGAGCTGCTCTGTTTGCCATTCTCTTTCAGCTGTGGGGGACTCTTCTCTCCCGACATTCCTGAACCATTACCTCATTTCCTGGGTCCTTCTTGTTTCAATGGGTTACTGATGATGTCATGGCAACTACAATAAAGGAGGTGTCTAAAAGACACATGAGGGGGGAAAAGGTGGTTGAGGGAGAGTATGTTCTCTACTCTACTAAAGACAGAAAGCTTTAGTAAATGAGCGGTTTGTTGGCAATGCCATCAATCTGCTTTTCTTGAAATGCTGTGGAGGGTGTATTTTTATACAGTTAGATATACAGTGTCTGATGGAGGGGTCAGAGTGTGTGCCTGTTGACAAGAATTACTATTAGTATTAAAATAATTAATATTGCTGTTATATTTTCTACAGCACTTTCTGTTGTTCATTTTCTAATTTCTTAGCTTTTGTTCATTTTTGTTAATGTATATTGTCTTCACTTTTAGAAACTTTAAGTTTTTTGGGTATTGACTAGACCTGTTGCAGTAGCGCCATCTACAGATGATGCATCATAAAAAATGATATGTTGTTGGTTTCTTAAGACAAACCAATTTGTTCAACCATTATACTATATATATTTACATGATATTATATTTATGAATATATTATGTAGCCACCAGTTAAATGTACTTTCTGAGGTAACTGTTTTCTGAGGTAAATTTATTTTTTTCCTTTCCTTAATATTCCTTAATTTTATTTTATTTTATAATTATTTATTTATGAAGATGTAAACAATTACCGGGGACAACTGTACCATGTTGTATTGGTGTGTTAAATGTTGATTATAGGAAATGGTTGTACTGTAGTTTCCTTTTTTCTCTATTAAATTATCATAAGTGCAATGATGACAGATGAATTAGATACAACCACATATTTAAGATTTATTTCCTTAACATATTTATTGTAGTATTTTAAACATTTAATTAAGGATTAAAAAATGAAGGTCATAGGAAAAGTGGAACCATGTACACATACATATGCTACACTATAATTTATTGTCAAGTAATTAGCTGCAGAGTTGATTACTTTAGAAGACAGAATAAAACGTCATTATTTCACGAAATATATATTTCAATATACATTTTATTTATTTATTTAAAAGATATATTTCAGGAAGTTTTGAGATTTGATGTTTGATATGTTTGGCATTGGTGAAGGCTGAACGTTTGGATGAGTAGGCCTGATCTACATTATTATAATATTTTACTCACCTCCATGTCATCTTTTCGTACTGTGCTCTCTTTTTGTCCTCCAGCACCATCTATCTGTGTCCTGACTGCAAATGAGTACAGTAGTCATTCATCAAGCATACTACTCAAAAGTAGATACAGTGAAACCACTCGTTCTGTAATAACTATCATTGTTAAAGGTTTAGTGTTTTCCCCCCATCTTGGCCTCTTTACTATCAAGTCCGTCGTGTGTCATGACCATAGTTGCTGTGATATTTGGCTACTACATCAGTTTACAGGCTAAATACTTCCTATAACTAATAAAACATATCTATTTCTAACAATCATAAGAGATTTACGCTATTTCTAGCCTGTAGTTTGTGCCACAGCTAAGCTAGCGACGTAAAAGGGGACCCTACACGCTGACGTCCGGGGGACGTTCGCAGAGGCTATTTAGGGGACGTCCTGGGGACCTTTTTTTGTTAGCTGGGAATTAGCCTACCTTTCTCGAACGTCTTGACTTTGCTGGCTGGTGTGATGGTTACAATGCTACAATTTGAACTAACTTTACTATGGTCATTAATACCGCATTTGGGGAAAGAAAAAAAAATCTACTTTCAGTAAGTCAGACAGTTCTCGCTTTACCGTGTAATTACAAGCCCGCGCGTAAAGCACTAAAACGGTTAACCAATCACTGCGCTTCATGCTAATTATTCACTCAGTCATGTTTGATGTATTTTATATGGTTATTATCCTATTTAATGTTTTAAACAGATGTATTAACATTTATGCTTAGTTATTATTAGAATTATAGCTACATTTTTTACACAATGTGTTGGATAGGCTATTCGAGTTTCAGTTGAGCTACCGATTTTTCATTTATTTTTTAAAATCAGTTTTAAACTGTCAGTTTTAAATCTGACTCATAAAATAATGCTTATTTTGACGTATTATGTGCTAATAAATATAATTCATGCACGCAACCCTGCTGGAAGAAAAAAAAACAATAGAAACCATCACAGAAATTGTAATGGTTTCCACTACAAATATGATTACAAACATTACAAACCACCAACTTTTAACCATTAAAAAATTGTTTTCTGTAGTGTGTTTTGGGACATATTGCATTTTTAGTGGTTTTAACAAGCCACCAATAGAAGGCAACAAATTACCAGTAGAAACCCATAGGTTTCCATTAAAACCAATGTCCCATTATAACCAGTAAACCATTACAAATTTTGTGATGGTGTCTATTGTATTTTTTCAGCAGGGAAATAATATTAAATTACATAGAAACCTTCTCTATATTTTGAAGATGTGATTGTGTCGTTCTCTCTATTTTGAAGATGTGATTAGTGTTTGAAAAAAAAAATTATAAAGTCACCTTTACTGGTAGTAATTAAAGCCCTTTTCCGCCACGGAATAATAATAGAAAAAAGGTTATTGCGACTTTTTATCTCGCAATTCTGACTTTTTTTCTCGCAATTGCGTGAGAATTGCGAGATATAAACTCGCAATTTTGAGAAAAAAAAGTCAGAATTGTGAGATAAAAAGTCGCAATTACATTTTTTTTTTTATTCAGTGGCGGAAACGGGCTTCCAGGTGCGGGTATTTTAAACCTCCTTTTAAAAAATTTTTTACGACGACGGTGTCAATATGATCCACACGGGGGCGCATTTTCCAACTAGAACCCATAAGTGAACGCTTATTCAGTGTGTAGATTAACAGCGTTTGCGTGTAACATGTCATAGCTGCTCTAATTATGGATTAATTTGCAGAATAATACCGTTACAGCTCGCTGGTTACAGGGAGTTGCTGTATATAAAAAAAAATAAATAAATAAAAACCCATGCAATATGCTTAATGTTACACTGTCAGATATGCAAAAGAAATCTATCGTATCTCTTGCTCTGGCTACTGTGTATAGACCACCAGTATACAGATTTCCTAAAAGAATTTGCAGATTTCCTCTCAGACCTATTGGTTACTGTTGATAAAGCGCTAATTGTCGGAGATTTTAACATTCACGTTGATAATACAAATGATGCATTAGGACTTGATGATGCCAACCCCTCAGAGGACTTCAGATGATGCCAACCCTGAAACAACTTACAGAACTACCACATTTTGCTATAAGTTTGATTGCATCATATAATAATTGCTGTTAATAGTGTTCATCGTCTGTTTGATTACGTCTTTAATTGATTACGTCTTTACTTGATTTTTCCATACATTTCTGCCATATGTACATTAACTGACAGTCACCACTGATAAGCTACCACTAAATATTGTAGAAATATTGTAGATCGTGAAAAGCGCTATACAAATAAACTTGAATTGAATTGAATTGAATTGAATGCAATAGCAGAAATGGGACATTCAGGCCTATAACTGACTCTAAAATCTAGATTACTCGACAACTCACTTTTTGCAAAATTAAAAGTTACAAAAATAAAACACTATATATAGGCCTAATAATGTACTATAACGTTAAGGGGACATTGTGTGTTTGCCGGGATATTACCCAGATAGCACACATATGTCTGCAAGATGTCTGTTAAAGATCGTTTTGATCTGGAAAGCATCTGCTGTGTACAACCATCTGACAGGCATCTTTAAAATGTCAGTTTTACATAAATTCTAAATCCTAAACATCATAAAGACATCTAATAGACATCTATTTGACATCTGATAGGAAACGTCCTGCATATGAGCAAACACTCAAAAAAAAAAAAAATAGGCCTACGTCTCGCAGATGTAAATGCAGACGGCAAATAGACGTCTCCGTGATGTACGTGTGCTATCAGGGTAATTGCAATGCGATTTCATAGTTCTCTGTAACTGTTATTTAATTAATTGTCGGGGGGTTTATATTCCTAGAGCATCGATGTGAATTTCACTTCGTATAAAGCTCAACTCGTGTTGTAAAACGATTAAAGGGGTCATATGATGTGATTTCAAGTTTTCCTTTCTCTTTGGAGTGTTACAAGCTGATTGTGCATAGATAAGATCCCTGAAGTTGCAAAGACTAAAGTCTCAAAACCAAAGAGATATTCTTTATCAAAGTTAAGACTCTGCCACGCCCCCCTAAAACGGCTCGTTCTAACACGCCCCCACATATCTACCTCACTATGTGGAAATATTTGCATAATGCAGCCCAAATGTGCAGGCAAAGAAAGAAAAATATTTTGTAACTGATACGGAACTTAATAGGTAGCCAGTGCAGAGACTGTAAAATTGGGGTAATATGATCATATTTTCTTGACCTGGTAAGGACTCTAGCCGATTTCATAGTTCTCTATAACTGTTATTTAATTAATTGTCGGGGGGTTTATATTCCTAGAGCATCGATGTGAATTTCACTTCGCATAAAGCTCAACTCGTGTTGTAAAACGATTAAAGTGAAAACGAAAGCGCGATGTTCTACAGCAGACACACGTCCATCACATGACAACGCGCCGCTGCGCGCAGGCGGCTGGTCGAGCGCCAGGGCGCGTGCCACCACCGGAGCTCGAGATCGCCGGGTGACGGTAGCCTACTGTCTGCGCGTGCTTTAGTCTCATCACAGAATGACGGCGGCAGGACCCTCCTGATGAACCTCTCTTAGCAGTGAACCGGACCGGGATCGTTCAGTCGATTTGGATTTGATCGTCCGGAGATGCACTTTAGGGTCTGATTTTGGACTTCGGTGTACCAGGGATGCATATCTGTCCCAGACGCAGGGAAAGCACTTTCCCTTTATTCATTATGCTATAGCCTACATTCATGCACGCGATTCAGCCTAAACTGGGCGACAAATAAAACTAATTCCTCTGCTTTATCAAGGGAGTTCACGACACGCATTTTCGCAGAAATGGCCCCTTGGATTTGATCTTTATGACCGAGCAAAGCATCTGCTTCATCGCCGTATCGGGTAGCCTATTTAACGCCCCACTGCCGTTATGATGCGTCGTTAGAGTGAAACTGAAGCTGCTCAGGTGAGAAGCATCGGCATCTCCGCTCCCTGTCACCTGAGATGGCCATCAACAAAACCGGCTCCATGCGTGTAAGTTTAGACCATCTGTCGCTCCTGTGAATGAGCCGCGATGCTCTAATGCACTTCACATAATCTATTCTTTATTAGTCTCTGTGTGAGTGCGCGCTGTCTTTAAAGCTACTTGAATACTTCTGTAAATTGATACTAAACAGATAGAATGAACATATTCTTCTGTCTCTTACTACCTTAGTACAGGTAGCGAAGACTGGGTTATTTATCGCACTTTTTTACTCAGCGATAGGGTTGGTTTGTTTTGCAAAGCGGCAAAAGACAAAACTGCAGTGCGCTTATAATAAACAGAACGTTATCGTGCGTTAGTGTGAACGCTAATATGTTTTTTGTTCTTTGTGTGAACGGACCTTTAGTGTTCTCGTTGGATTATAGACTGTAAAAAGGAGTAAACAGAAGCAGGTGGACGTTAGGTGAACTCTCATTTGCCCTCAGTCACCCTTTTTGAGGATTTACTACAGTTTTCTGATTATAATGAGCTCTGTGAAAACTATTTCTCTTATTTAGCATTTGGACTGCAGTGTAATCTTGTTGCTGGCGTAATGTAGGGTAAATTACCTAGAATTGCTCTTTTCGTAATCTTTGTTCTACAGCAGGTTTGTCCTTTGAAGTGCTGGTACACAGTGTGGTCAGCGGCCAGCAGCTGTTTCAGTCTTGTTTACATGATTCCTGTAAATGTAACTGTAACAATGATGGTCTGCCAGCATGTCTTAGAAGTTTCAGGAGAATATCTGGCAATAATTGAATTGGTTTCTCCCTGGTGTTTTGCAGAACACTTGTTTGATGTTGGACTGTCTGTTGTTGTGGTCATCAGGCTCCATTATGCAAGCCCCAAATATGAACCATTAGGGTGTGATCAGATGAGGAAAATAAATTGTTTCTTGAAATTTACAGACATCATGAAATCAAAATTGGAGTTTAATTATTTGTATACATGAGGTCATTTATATGCTATTGCACTCTAAATAATAATAAACCTGTAGTAGATAGATGCACACATTTACAATTTGCAGTCCTTCAATTCAAGGAAAATGGACCACAGTTATTGATGTTTTTATATTGGCGTTCTTGTTTATAGGGCCATAAGCATTTTTGTTGTTAAATTAAATGGCCTCTAGAATGAGAATCCCTGAATTATAATAGTTTCATAATGTCAATAGTTGGTGGATCACAAAACAAGTCTAAAAATCCCACAGATGCACATTGAAAGAGGAACCCAAGTAGTGTGAGGCTTACTGCTAAATGCAACAGAAAATCAGGGCCCTGCGACATTGATGTTTCAGCTTCGTCCAGGGAAGAATTAAAAATTAAACAGCTTTTTCTGAGCCCATCTTGCTGTACCGTAGACGAGAAACTGTATCAGCTGGCTGGCTCAGCTGTTCTCTGTCAGTACGGTATGTCTACCAGTAAGGGTTTAGACTCGTTTTTAATGTTTCAGCACAAATGTTAAACTGAACTGATGGTCAGAGATAGAAAACACATTCTATTCAAGATGACTGCAAATGCATTTAGCTATACTTGTTATTTTGTGTTGGTTGCATTTTGAGTGCAATTTAAAATGCAGGTACATGTTTTTTTTCAAGTGTAGCCACAAGAGGCGCTATTGAGCAGTAGCTTAACCTCCTGTTGTGTTGAAAATCTGGTTTCCCAGAAGACCCCCTCTGGTTTCTGTGCAATTTGCCAAAAATCGACATTAAGAGAAAAACTAAAGATTCGTATAAAAACAGGCTAAAATATGAGACATTTGAACTCTTACACCCTTTGTGTTGTGGGTCAATTCGGCCTGGATATTTTTGTTTAAAATCAGCTGCACAGATACAAAATAAAAACACGTACTTTATGTTTTTATTGACTACTTGTAGTGACTATTTGCACACAGATCATCAAAATTTGTACCAAAAGACTTTCCGAAACACATCTATTTGTTAAAATTTTGCATGTGCATTTATGACCCTGAATGAGAAAGTAACAGCATTTTTAGAAGAAATTAATAGTTTACCAATTTGCAAGCAATTAAATCGAATGTGGGTCAAATTGACCAACACGACAGGAAGGTTTAGTTAAATGACACATTGCTTGCAACCACGTCTGCTTTTGTGTACTTGTTTGGTATGTTTCTGCCAGTGAGATTTATCTGTGAGGTGTTTATATAACTGGCCCGCTCACTGGAGAAAGATCCGCCCCATGATCCTTTTAGCCTGGCCGTGTCCCTCTTCACCCCCTGCTTTTGCAGCCCATTAGATGCATTAAAGCTCATTGCACAAAATCAATAACCTGCTGTGGGTCGTTTGCTAAAACAATTGTCCAAATGTTTTTCTTCTGCGAGGAGAGCAGAAATCAGCCCTAATGCCCTCAGGCTCAGTGAGTGTCACCGCTGGTAATGCGAGCGCGCCCGTTATGAGCTTTCTGTCCATCGTGATTGGAGAGAAACATCTTCGATGGCTTGAAGGGCCCTTGTGGTGAAATTCACCATCTGTTTACATTACAAGAGAAGCATGAGCGCCATCGAAACGTAATGAGAGACAGTGATGTTTTGACAACACTTGAGCACATTTTGACCACCTCATTCGGAAACCAATGTTGTAGATTTGCGCATGAAAGCTTGATGCAAATTTCCTCCTCTGCATCCTCACCCTAGTTTAGTGTTGATGCCAATTGATAAAGTAGACTTTTAGACTCCTGCTTTTTAAGGCAAGACATTACAGGTGAATAGGATAAAAAATATAATAGATATCATACTTCCCCAACTGATCAATCACAGTATAAGACAGCATTTCTGAAATGTTATGTTTAACTACACTGTAAAAAAAAATTCTGTAGTTTTTACAAAATAAGTAACAGGCCAAAAACCTGTAAGTTACTGTAAAATTACATGAAATGTCTGGTTAGATATTTTACAGTTTTTCCCTGTATATAGTACGGGAACTTACTGTTAACCTATTAACAGTTTTTTTCCGTAACGTTTTTACAAAATTTTACAGTTAAAATTACACTTATTTTTTACAGTGTATGCAAATGAGGCATTAATTAAATATGCATTCATTTTAATAAATCTGAACATTGGACAAAGCCAGGTTCAAAATTCTTGTTTCATTTTGTTGACATATTACAATAAAATGTTTTTACTGAGGATATTTTGGATTTCTATTGTTATGCTATAAATCAGACAAAACAAAGCATTTTCACCATGTTTTAGGAACAAAATGTTATAAAACACTGCGAATGATATATGAACAAACCCCTCAGTTTGAACAAACCCCTTCACGCTGTTGTTTTTCTAATCGAGCAAAAAGTGGATGGTGGCTGGGCTGGCAACTGTCAAGCTCTTAACATGATAAACAAGCACCTTAAAAGTGTCATAACAGTAGTCAATATGACTTATGTGCACAAGACATGTGTCCAGGTTCGGCTTAAGTTTGAATATGAAGAAAACATTTCCTTTAGTGTTCCACAAAATTAATAGTCATCAACATTTGGCGAGTAAATGACAGAATTGTACTTTTTGGGTGAACAATCCCTTTAAAATAATCTCGATAGTGACAACGAATGACAAAGTAAAAGCATCATTTAAAGCAAATATTCATCATGATCTGGGTCAGAGATTATGTAAATGTAATCAGCTTTTCTTTTAATAGAATTCAGTGAATTAATATCCCTTTCTGTACTGCAGTAAATCCTGACAAAGTCACATTAATGAGGAAAAAAAATTAACTTAAATGATTTTAGCAAATGGCTGCAATATAACAAAGAGTGAAAAATTTAAGGGGGTCTGAATACTTTCCGTACCCACTGTACATACAGTCTTTCAGTGAGTGATCCGTTATTATGGTTAGAACCCTAATCCATAGAATCTTAATAACAGCAGGATATACCCTGTACATACAGGAAATGATGTCAGATGCTGCACCACCTAAGTTTGTTTCGACTGCTTCAGGATGAACGCATAGCACTAGCTATGTTTCTATCCATGTATTTTTATGCACGTTTTGGGGTAAGATGCTGGATGGAAATGCCAAGATGTGCATAAAAACTTAAACGGCACATAAAAATGGTATGCATTAAATTTTGCACAAGTTTATTTCGCTACATAGCTTCTGTCTGCCCTCCTTTTTTATTCACAGATTCCTTAACTTTCTACAAAGAGCTCAAGCTCAACAAAATAAGCTAGGAAAGCTTTACTCACTGGCTATTTTTGAGTCTTTGGTTTAATGTTTACAGCGCTTTTGCAAGACATCCTCAAGAATAATATGAGGAAGGAATTCAGCAAACGAGACGCATAAAGTGAAAATATTAGCTATTAATCTGCAAATATGTTCAGTTTTTAACATATTTGAGGTGTTGTGCTGCTTTTTATAGACCCTATTTAGCCCCATTTTAAAATAATTGTTTGATTGAAGGATTCAATGAATCATTCATTAAAACAGACACTTGCCGCCACCTACTGGCGTTTTTAGTGTCATATTTATTTATTCATGACAAGCCTAAACCAGCACAAAAACACACTCAGTAAAATATTAATTATCGTCATCGACAAATCCCCCCCAAAAAATTTTTATATTTTGTTAAATATTATAATTTGTCAATATCACACAAAAATTATTTGTCAATATCGCACAAAAAGGTCATCATTTAGGTCAGTGGTCTCAAACTCAATTCCTGGAGGGCCACAGCTCTGCATAGTTTAGCTCCAACTCACACCAGGGGCCCGTTCTTACGTCGCTTATTACATCCGAGATGAAATGTCACATCCAAGATGATATCATCGCGCTAATCAGGATCTGGTTAATTCGGTTCTTCGAACGCATCTGCTGTTGATGATTAGTATGGCTGGATCCAGGATGAGCTCTGAAGAACCAAACAATCCAAGATCATGCCAAATCATCAACAATCAAATCCAGCTAACTGAGTTAGCTACATACGAAGAACGGGCACCTGCTTGGAAGTTTCTAGTAATCCTGAAGAGTTTAATTAGCTGGATCAGGTGTGTTTGATTAGGGTTGGAGCTAAACTGTGCAGAGCTGTGGCCCTCCAGGAATTGAATTAGAGACCAATGATTTAGTTCATTTGGTACACAGACACACATAGATTGTGTACATGCGTGTGTGTGTGTATTGGTTTATGCTGCCTATATTATGAGGACCAAATGTCCCCCCAAAAAATAAATGCATAAAAAGAAATAAAAATTTTAACTTTTGGCATGAAAAACAGCTCATAAACCATAATTCCTTTTAAAAAAAAGCTTATTTTTTGTTAAATAAAAAATGTTTAAAAATTAGACAAATTTTGTAATCATTTGTAATCACAGGACCTCCCACCCCACCATCCCCATCCAATTCGACCACTGGCTATACTCTAAAATGATTTTAAACTACATTTTTATAATTGTTGTATAATTCTTAGACCTGCAGTCTCTCATCAGTTGAGTTACTAATAATTATAATTAATCTGCCAAAAACGTGAAGAAAGAGCTAAAACCTTCAGACGCATGCATGTATGAATGCAGATGCAGACGGCGGCCGCACACACATTATTCATTCTGAAGTCTTAATGTGACTCTGAATAATACATCTGTGTGCAGCAGAGTTTCATCTGAAATGTCCGTGTGATTTCACAGACAGTCATGATTGTGTCTGATTGCTTTCTGAACACTGATGATCCGTGTCAGAACGAGACTTCACTGAAGCTTCCAGCAGAGTTTAGATCTTAAATGTTCAAAGGTGAACTCAAAATGGACTTTATTAAAATTGTATTGATAGTGTTATTGATTCATCAGAAAAAAATACATGTTCATCTTTTAATTTTTATTTTGTTCAACCAGCTCAGATAGAGATGTTTCACCATTGAATCGATTCAAATCAAGTCTTGTCTGTTTTTCAGTAAATATATGGTTTTGTTCTGAAATATGGAAGTAAAATGCATTTGCGTTTCACATTGACATGAATTAAAAGGTCTGAAGAATCATGCTAAACTTAAGCACATTATCTGATATTTGTAGCTCATTTCTTGGTTATATATATATATATATATATATAAACAATAATACAAATAGTAGATGGCATAACAGTATAGTACAGTATGTTACACTGTAAAAAAAAAAAAGTAATAATATGTAAAACAAAAACAGAGTTATACAAGAATTGTAAACACCTGAATGATAAATGATGAATGATTGAGTGCTGCACTATTTTATTTTATTTTAATTTAATTTAATTTACTTTTTTAAAAGACTGACAATACACACTGCTGGTGTAAGAAGTGCTTTTGAAGTGCACTGATTAGTGTTGAGGTATATTTAGCGTGATTTGGTTGGTTTTCTGAGATCCGTTCATAGGATTTTTGTCTTTCTCAGAAGCAAGAGTCCTTCTGCTAATTCAGTTTTTATTACATTTAAGTTGCTCGTTGTTTCTGCCAAAATCACTAAGAGAAATGGATCAGTCCACTCAACCCTCACTAATGACTTCCTGTCTCTCTCTCTCTCTCTCTCTCTCTCTCTCTCTCACTGACTGTGTTTAGTTTCTCTCGTCCACACGCGTCTTTCATTGATCAGTTGTGAGATGTTTAGAGACTCAGGTGTAGTTTTCACTCAGTGAGACGTGTGGACTAGCAATCATTCAGATCTCTTGAAATCTGATCTTCTTCGCACAAAACCCACGATACACGCTGTAATAAACAGTAAAACAAACATGATATTTGGAGCTTGTTTCTGGGGTTTCATTTTATTACCTGGAGCATTGTGTTTGCGTTGATATGCTGTTGCTATGGGTGTGTTTACGTGGTGTTAAGGCATGGCTAGTTGGTTGATAGGATGTTCTGAGTAGTTGCTAGGGCTTTGTTGTGGTTGCTAGGCAGTTGCTGGGGTGTTCTTGGTGGTTGTTAGGCAGTTGCTAGGGCTTAGGCAGTCGCTAGGGTGTTCTTGGTGGTCACTAGGGTGTTCTTGGCAGTAGCTAGGCTTTCGCTATGGCTTAGGCAGTTGCTAGGGT
The DNA here is from genome assembly GCF_001515625.1 of Sinocyclocheilus rhinocerous. NCBI lineage: Eukaryota > Metazoa > Chordata > Actinopteri > Cypriniformes > Cyprinidae > Sinocyclocheilus > Sinocyclocheilus rhinocerous. The sequence continues at coordinate 193,466 of NW_015642061.1, read as the reverse complement.
GTTCTTGGTGGTAGCTAGGCAGTTGCTAGGGCTTAGGCAGTCGTTAGGGTGTTCTTGGTGGTCACTAGGGTGTTCTTGACAGTAGCTAGGCTTTCACTATGGCTTAGGCAGTTGCTAGGGTGTTCTTGGTGGTAGCTAGGCAGTTGCTAGGGCTTAGGCAGTCGTTAGGGTGTTCTTGGTGGTCACTAGGGTGTTCTTGACAGTAGCTAGGCTTTCACTATGGCTTAGGCAGTTGCTAGGGTGTTCTTGGTGGTAGCTAGGCAGTTGCTAGGGCTTAGGCAGTCGCTAGGGTGTTCTTGGTGGTAGTTAGGCAGTTGCTAGGACTTAGGCAGTTGCTAGGGTGTTCTTGGTGGTTTCTAAGGTGTTCTTGGTGGTAGCTAGGCAGTTGCTAGGGCTTAGGCAGTCACTAGGGTGTTCTTGTTGGTCTCTTGGCAGTTGCTAGGCCTTAGGCATTTGCTAGGGTCTTCTTGGTGGTTGCTAGGCAGTTGCTAGGTCTATGGTCCCATGAAATTAATTGAATTTTGTGTTTGTTTGCGTTGCTATGGGTGTGTGTTTAGGTGGTGCTGAGGCATTGCTAGGTTGTTGGCAGGATGTTCTGAGAAGTTGATAGGGCTTTCTTGTGGTTGCTAGGGTGTTCTAGGAGGTTGCTAGGGCATTACAATGTGGTTGCTAGGCAGTCACTAGGGTGTTCTTGGTGGTAGCTAGGCAGTTTCTAGGTCTAAGGTTTAAAATTTTTTCCTAATGTTTTTGTCCCCTAAATGCTATTTTATTATTTGTTAAAGATAGTTTTTAAGACATTGGTAGGTAGTTGCTAGGGTGATTTGTGTGGTTCCTAACACTTGGTGGCTGCTAAGTCATTGCTTTATTTTACTCCAATCTTTCCACTCAGATATCAAAGCTCAATTTTGGGTTAACTGTAGTTCTGTAATCATTTTCTATTGTTTACCTCCAATTTTTTAGTTTTACAGTTGCAGAAACAGTTAAAAAATACAGTAAATTTGTGTGAAAGTGTTAAATTCTACATACAAATGTTTCTTTTTAAAAACTCGTCCGTGTACCTCAGTGGCTTTGCTTCGCTCCGGCTGTTTTTCAGATATATGAACTCGTGTTGTTCGGTTCCTGTGTAATGTTGTCTGTAAATACAGCTGTCAGATGGCTTCTGGGAAACGTTCCCGGCTGGAATACCTGAGTGTTACGCTGTCAGTCTGATTTGTGGGTGGGGCCTCATGGGTGGAGCCTTACAGACCCTGTGAAGCATCACGGGAAGGTTTCCAGTGTCATTTTGGAATGTAGTCCCTCAGTTTAACCTGGTCAAATTTGGACCTGAGATGAAAGATGCATGACATTAAAGTGCTGATCATAAATTAGATAATGTTTATATTCAGAACATAGATCTCTTTCTTTAGAGTAGCTTGATACAATAATAACTCACTTCTCTGTTTTGCGTCACTAGATGTTGCAGAAAGAACCATATGAAGACAGTAGAGACCACAAGTCCTGTGCCTTTATATGGATAACCACACACATTAAAGGAACATTTCTCCCAAAAATGAATATTTGCTGAAAATGTACTCGCCCTCAGACTATTCTAGATGTAGATGAGTTTGTTTCTTCATTAGATTTGGAGAAATGTAGCATCACTTGCTCAGCAATGGATCCTCTGCAGTGAATGGGTGCCGTCAGAATGAGAGTCCAAACAGCTGATAAAAACATTACAATAATCCACAAGTAATCCACACCACCCCAGTACATTAATTAATGTCTTGTGAAGCCAAAAGCTGCATGTTTGTAAGAAACAAATTCATCATTAAGGCATTTTTAACTTCAAACCGTTGCTTAAAAATATGAGTCCATTATCCATACTAACACTTCCTTCAGTGAAAAACTCCATTCCCTGTTTTCCTCTCACATCAAAATCCACAACATATTTGTTTAGAGCTGTTTTTGCTTAAACAGTCCTTAATCTGTGTATTTATCTCCTAAGGAGATTGACTTTTTCACTGGTGGAAGCAATTTTATGGATACTTGTATTTTGACTCATATTTGTAACAAAGTTAAAAGCATCTTAATGATGGATTTGTTTCTTACAAAGTTTTTCACTTCACAAGACATTAACTGATGGACTGGGGTGGTGTGGATTACTTGTGTATTATTGTGATGTTTTTATCAGCTGTTTGGACTCTCATTCTGGCGGCACCCATTCACTGCAGAGAATCCATTGCTGAGCAAGTGATATAATGCTACATTTCTACAAATCTGATGAAGAAATAAACTCATCTACATCTTGGATTGACTTTGGGATCATTATTCATTATGTTCTTTATTCTAGAAACGGTATTTCAGTTGCAGTGAATTTAAGGCAGTGTGCTTGTATTATGCACTTGTGAGTGTTTTTGTTTGAATGGTTTCGTTTCCTCTTTGGTTCAGAACAGTCACAAGAGTTCGCAAATGTCATACTGTGTATTCAAACACACAGACATGTAATGGTGCCAAGCTGTAGAGCTCGTCTCTGAGCAGGAAGTTGGTCGAGAGATTTCAAAAGCGAACCATCCACGTGCCCGTGTGTGTGTGTGTGTGTGTTCCTGTGCAAACAGCAATTGTCTCTTGTGTGTCATGTAGAGATTAACAGGAAGCTGTTGCTGTCGTTCTCTGTGAGCGGAAGCCATCGCAGTATATGGTGTCAGTGGCTCTAATAACAGACAGAACCGTGTTTGATCTGAGGAGAACGGGAGAGGAGAGGAGGTGATGGACAGTGAAGGAGATGCGGGAGATTGTTCGCTGGAGGAGTTTCCCTCCAGCCCAGCGGAGGCCGAACATGTGGTAGGAGCTCAAAACCTGCTCGACTCAAGTCGTTCCAAACCTGTATGAATTTAGTTTTTCTGTGGAACATAAAAGAAGATATTTTAAAGAGCATTGGAGTTACTTTAGTATATTTTATTATACTATTGTAGTAGTATTAATAGTTGAGTTATATTTTTAGATTTTCAGTTTTAATTTTAAAGTTTTTGGAACGTTGTTGTGTTGTTGTTACTTATTCTTTATTATTATTTTAAATATTTCAATTTTTTTATGGTAAGACTTCCATTTGTTAACATTAGTTAACTAACATTGAAAAATACTTTTAAAGCAATTATTAATCTTTTGCTGTCAGGTGATGTGAAATCGTAGTAGATTTCAACATTTACTAAAATCAAAAGTTGTATCTGTTTATATTATTTAATGTACCTGAGCTAATATGAACTAATAGTTGTATTTTTATCAACTGAAGTTACCAAAGGTTAACAAATATTTTAAGAAATCTATTGCTCATTGTTAATGCATTAAGCAATGCTAACTAATGGGACCTAATTGTAAGGTATCACTGTTTTTATTGACATTTATTTCAGTCTTAGAAATAAATGAAAATTGTTGCCTTAGCAAACTAACTTAAAATAGATTTCATTTATTTTATTTCAATTAACATAAAAAAATTATTAATTTTTTTAGTTAAAGTTATTGGGCTCCATTGAATTTAAAAAAAAACACTCAGGCATTTATTTGAATATCTTCTATACTTAAAGGGGTCATATGATGCGATTTCAATTTTTCCTTTCTCTTTGGAGTGTTACAAGCTCTTGGTGCATAAAGAAGATCTGTAAAGTTGCAAAGAATAAAGTCTCAAATCCAAAGAGATATTCTTTATAAAAGTTAAGAGTCAGCCACGCCCTCCTAAAACGTCCAGCCCGGTGTCGTCACATGTGGTTGCCGCAAGCCCTCCGGACACTCCTTCGTCAAATCCGCCGGCCGCGCCGTTCTCAAGCCCCCGGCCGTTCCTCACTCAAGCCGCCCGCCTCCGCTGTTTCCTGATCCTGGTAGAGTAGACTACAATGCCGGCAAGGCGGGCATAGAGGAGAAACAATAATGTACAGTATGTGGAAAATAATGTGTTTTTTAACTTTAAACCGCATAAACAATTCATTACACCAAATACACAAAATAATGTTCTTTTTAGCAGCATCATATGACCCCTTTAAGTCTAAAAGGTTTGAAACAACACGAGGATGGATTAATGATGACAGTATTGACATTTTTGGCGTAATTATGCCTTTAAGGCCTGAACTTAACCTTTGTGAGCTGAAGATCATTATGATTGTGGTTCATAGCTGTTGTGATTTTGCGTTTCTGATGTTTCTGAGCTGTGTTTGTAGTGAAACTAATGCTGCTCAGAGCTTAGTGGTGTTCACAAGACATTCGACTTCCGTAATATGACGTGTTTCTGGGTGAAACAGGATATAACGATAAAATTAGGCCAGGACTTGATTGTCTTTTTCTGAATAAATGGTTGGATGCTGAACGTGTCTCTGTGTGAAGGTGGCTGATGAATAAGATGGATTGATGACATGAGAGGAAAGGAAAGTTGTTGCAGAGGAGGAGAAATGTCAAAGCATGAAGATACATTTTTTTTGCATTAGAAACATGATCTGATAGATCATTAGCAATAGATCAGGAATGATCTCTGACTTTTGATGGCAGACTTTGAGATCTTGGCTAATTTTAGACATTGAGATCTTTTCTGAGATAAATGTGAGATTAATTGTGTCTTTTTGAAAGAAGAAACATTCGAGAAGCAGGAGACTTAAGCAAAACTCCACTGAACTTAAGGAACTATTGAGATTTTAAAGAGATTAAAGAGCGTTTTTTCTTCCCTACATGTTTTATGTGTGTGTTGAACGTACTGAAGTGACTTTTCCTGTGTGTTTTGTAAGTGAGCTGCTCATGGCAGAACTTCCTTATTGAGTCACAATGTTCATGTGTGTCGTCAGCTGAAATATAACGCGGCTGAATGTTTCTGCGGTGTCTTGAGTCTGGTACCTGCTCTATTTACACCGCCAGACGTGTGTTTAGTCTTTAAATGGCTGTGTGAACTGTACAAGTGTGTTATATTTCAACTGGGTGATGTTTGATTACAGTTCAGCTCAGTCTGTGCGATTCTCTGTCTCTTGTGTCCGTATTGGCCAACGAAAACAAAACGCAAAAGAGAACTTCTGTATGCGGGTCGACACTATCCATGATGATAAGGTTTCTCTTGATGTTGTTGACTTCCTCTGCATGAGCGCTGAACCGCAGAGCTGCCCTTTGATTCTCCTCACACCACTGCTGACTCATTACTGATCGCTAACAAAGACTACAACAGTAGTTTCAATTACAGCTGCAAAGACCAATTTAAAAGCACTTCATTTCACTGAAACTGTATTAGATCCTCTGGAAAGCCTTGTTGTACTTGAAGTTATTGAAGAAATTATTGCTTGCTAAAACTTTTTGTGATTAATTTTACTGTAAAGCTGCTTTTAAGTAATTTGTATTGTATAAAGTGCTGTATGAATGTAAAAAGTAAAAACTGGTTTAATATATTTTAAAGTCAAAAACTTTTATTCAGCAAGAATGCATTACATTGTAATGTTTCCAACATTAATAATAATCAGAAATGTTTCTTGAGCAGCAAATCAGCATTTTAGAATGATTTCTAAACGATCATGTGACACTGAAGACTGGAGTAATGAAGCTGGAAATTCAGCTTTGATCACAGCAATAAATTACTTTTTAACATATGTTCATATTGAAAACAGTTATTTTAAATTCTAATAATATTTCACTGTTTTTACTGTATGCAGCCTTGGTGAGCAACAGAGACTAGCCCTTTTGTAAACATAAAAACGTGTGTATATATATATATATATTTAACAATTTTTGTGTGCTCTTTTGCAATAAGAGTTCCCTCACTCCTTGCACTAAAAAGCATCAAAATCACTGCAGATACAGACACTTGATCTAATGAGTGACATTCCCAAGTTTAATATTTGATTTCTCTTCTGAAATACACTGGTCTGGACTGTCGTTGGAGGTTTGAGATGTCAGTGTGTTTGGTCTAAGAGCAGGTGGTGTGTTTATGTCCCGCTGTGAGGGAGTTATTTATAGTCGTATTGAATCAATGTACAGCAGAGCACCGTCACTGACCCCGGATCTGTTAAGAGTCTCAGTCTCAGACATCACACTCTTCGTTTCGGTCTTTTGAAATCAATGTGCACTGGTTTGTATCAATCCACCAGGAAACAGTGTTATGTTTACTGCTGCAGTGAGTCTGCAAGATCTGTGTCATTAATACATGGATTTTCAGAGTGTTTATTTATTTATTTATTGAGGAACTCAAAAAGCAAGTAAACTAGATACTCACAGGCATAACTGATACTTCCACTTTTCTTTCAAAGTCATTTCTTTGAAACCATCATTGCTATAATTGGATGGAAATTCAGATTACAGAAACTACACATATTTACTGTACTTCCATGTTCTTTCATTGATGTTTCATCAACTGCAGATTTAACCTGAGTATCTGTCTGTCTGTATGTCTATTGATCTGTCTATCTCTCTATCTTCCGTCTCTGTTTCTGTCATTTGTTCTGTCTATCATTCTCTGTTGTTCTGTCGTTCTATCTGTCCATCATTCTATGTACCATCTCTCTCACTCTTTCTGTCTGTCTATCCTTATATCAATCTATAAATCAGTCAATCTACGTCTCATTCTTTTTTTTTTTTATTAAACTTTATTTGAAAAGGGACCATGTACAATTTTAACATAAATGTTTCCATTTTATGCATTGTACCGAATTTAGCCAATGGCTAGTTTTCATCCGCGGTCCCTTGGCAGGTAATCATAATCACAGATAGACATAAGAACAAAATAACAAACACATACAATACAGTAATACTTATACACATCCCATCAGAGCCAAAAACGAACAGTAAAAATAACGTTCAGTTAAGCCACAACTATATCAGTGTTTACAGATTTGAGTTGCTTTTAAATAATATTTTAGTTTTAATTTAAACATGTCAATAGATGTGCACATCCTTATGTCTTCTGGTAGAGTGTTCCAGTGAATAATAGCTTTCACTGAGAAAGATGATAACCCAAAGGCAGAATGACGAAAAGGAACAACACAATCACTAGTAGATGATGATCTAGTAGATCTTACAGAGACTGTAGAGCGAAAATGCACAAAATCACGAAGTATAGAAGGGGCTAAACCATTAAAAAATTTATATACCATGCACAAATTTGAGAAAAGTCTAAAATTATCAAAGCTCAAAAATTTGTATTTCTCCAAAACCCTACAGTGGTGGTATTGGTTAGGCTTTTTGTCTAGAGCTTTTAAGGTCTGTTTATGAAACTTATAGTCCTCACCAATTTCTTTACATGTTTTTTAAAACTAAGATTTGGATCCAGCGTTAAACCAAGATAATTAAGCTGAGTAACAATTTCTATGTTTTTACCATTTATAAAAATATCTGCATTGGAAGAACACACATTTTAGAAAAAAACATCCCTTTTGTTTTACCAGTGTTCAAGTTAAGACACGATTGCTCTAACCACTGTGTAAAACTTTCCATAGCAACATTTAGCTTTTCAGCTGCTAACTCTGCTGTTCTCGCATGTGTAAAAATAACATTATCGTCAGCCATCTTTAATGCTGAGTCCCTGTTCTTCATCAGCTTCCATAAATTGTCATTGAACCAAGGTAGATTATTTTTATGCCTATTTTTTTCCCTGAACTATTGTAGTAAATTTGTCCCTTACAGAGTTAGTCCTATTGATGAGTGTGTTACAGCCATACTCTTTCTTTCTGTCTGTCCATCATTCTATCATTCTTGTCTGTTTTATCCGTCTTTCTTTCTGTCTGTCTCTATGCATCATTCTATCTGTCTATTATTCTCTGTCTATCAATCTATCATTTTATCTACCTGTCTTAGTTTGTCTCTGTCTATTGTTTTGTCTGTCTATCTAGCTATCTATCATTGTATCTGTCTCTGTGGATCTTTCTATCTATCAATCTATCCATTATTCTATCTGTCTGTCACTATCTGTCTCAATTTTTTTCTGTCTGTCTATCATTCTATCTATTTATCATTCTGTCATACATAACCTCAGCCTGCCATGACCCCTCCTGTTTCTCCTAGGATTCGGATGGTTTTTCCGTCCTGGAGCAGCTGGGACTGGACCAGAACTCTGATTTCTCAGACTCCTGCGTGCAGCAGCGGTTGGATGAGCAGCGAGAGAGGATCCGGAGGGAGATCCGGAAGGAGCTGAAGATAAAAGCGGGTGCGGAGAACCTGCGACGGGCCACCACTGACAAACGCAATGCCCAGCAGGTGGAGAGCCAGTTACGCAGCTCCAGCCGCAAACTGGACTCGCTCCACGCTCAGCTGCAAGAGCTGGACGCCCACATCGTAGTCAAGGGTCACGATGACAGCAAAGGTCAGGGGTCATCATTATTATCTTATCTTTATACATGTAATAAATTAGTTTAATGTAAATTTGTGATAAAATTGTCATTTGATGATTTTTGTGACAATTTTGAAAATTGTGATTTGTTGTCTATATAGTTACAGTCCTCATAATCCTGTTAGACCGTGGCCCTAGATGAATGTTTGACCCTGTCTTTGACCCGCAGATGACCTTCAGTCTCTTGGAACGCCAGGTCGCTCCTCAGCCAATCAGGACAGGATTAAGGCTCTGGAGCGACAACTCAACATCGAACTGAAGGTCAAACAGGGGGCAGAGAACATGATCCCCATCTATGCCAATGGGGTTACCAAGGTACTGACTGTCTACTGTATATATCTATCTATCTGATTGTCTCTCTCTCTGACGGTTTATATCTGACTGTCTAACTATATATGACTGTCTGTCTGTCTATCAATCTGATTATCTATCTGGGTGTCTATCTGAATGTTTATATGACTACCTGTCTGAATGTCTATATCTGTCTGTCTGTCTGACTGACTGTCTGTTTGGATGTCTATCCATCTGACTGTCTTATCTGTCTAGAAGTCTGTCTATCTGACTGTCTGTCTACATGTCTGTCTTTCTATCAGATTATCTATATGTCTATCTATCTATCTATCTATTATCTATCTATCATCTATCTATCTATCTATCTATCTATCTATCGCTCTGACTGACTGTCTGTCTTTCCATCTGATTATCTATCTGGATGTCTATCCATCTGACTGTCTATCTGGAAGTCTGGATGTCTATCTGACTGTCTACAGTATCTGTCTGGATGTCTATCTATCTATCTGACATTTTACCTTGATGTCTCCATCTATCCATCTTTCTGTGCTCCAGGATAAAAAACTGCTTCAGTCAGCTCAGCAGATGCTGCAGGACAGTAAGACGAAGATTGACATCATCCGTATGCAGATCCGTAAAGCCATGCAGGCCACCGAACAGACAGACGACATTCAGGGTATGTCTCACCGCTACAGACGTGTTCTGTCAGTCTCACTCCGACAAATAAGAGTTTAGCAGCTTATCATGATCATAGATCTCTTTAATGGCTTAAACGCAGTGTAAAGATCCCTTAACATAACATCCCTCTGTTTGCCTCTCTGGAGGGAGTCTCATTTCACATAGTCAGACTTCTTCAGCATTAGGCAAGGCAAGGCAAGGCAAGGCAAGGCAAGGCAAGTTTATTTTCCCAGAGAGTTTTTTGTTTTAGTGTTTGTGCCAAAAATATGTTGTTTGAGCACTGTGCTGATCTGCTGAAGTAAAAATCTTAGAAAAATCAAAGAAAAGTACAGAAATAGGGAGCAAAGCGCAGAGCAGTAAGCAAGAACGTCCGAACAGTAGCGAAGCCGGAAGCTGAAAGTGAAAGTGAAGTGAAGTGAAAGTGAAGTGACATGTGGCCAAGTATGGTGACCCATACTCGGAATTTGTGCTCTGCATTTAAACCATCCAAATGCACACACACCCGGAGCGTTAGGGTTGCTCAAGGGTTTCACCTTAGACGTGGTATTGAAGGTGGGGAGAGTACTGGTTATTCACTCCCCCCACCGTCAATCCCTGCCGGACCTGAGACTCGAACTCGTGACCTTCGGGTTACAAATCCGACCCTCTATCCATTAGGCCACGACTGATGGTCTAATTAGTCTTGTCCATACTGCAGCCCAGGTTCACTCAACAGTGCTATTGTGATATAAGGCTACTAAAATGATTTGCATTCAGTGTAATATTGCATAAATGGTGAGGACACGAATCCATATGTTTTGCAAACCAGTCTGCTGTCATCTCGTCAAACAGTCTAATTCTGGCAAGTGACAAATGACTGTCTGTCTTTCCAAACTGCTGTTTGTCTGTTTAGACGAACACAAAAGGAGAAATTAAGAACATTTAAACTCATCTTTACTATACAATGACAGTTCTTTTAAACTTGTGTGAGGAACAGACCCAAATTTAATTCACTATTCACCGTCAATCTTTGCAAACCAATGGCATTTGCCTGCAACAACACCAAACGTTTTGCAAATGCAAATCCAGAATTTTGGCATAAAGGAAGACTTTCAGTCAATAATGAGTTAAGTTTGAGTCTGTTTCTCACACAATGACTTCAGAAGACTTATAATATAGTGCACAAGTTGTATGGACTGGTACTTTTAGTACCAGTAGATGCTTTTTGGAGTGTGACATTTTTTGGCTGTTGTATAGAAAAGAGCTGTGTGAAAATGTTTGGATGTACTATCCCTTAATGAAGTTATTTCTCAATGCCTTCATTGATAGAGAGTAAAAGAGTCAGATTTAAAGAAAGACGTGAGATGTAAACAGAAAGATGAGAGCTGGAGGGAGGAAATGGACAGAGCTGAAGCGTGCGGCTCTAATGGACACTAATGGCGTGTTTCGGCGCTGAAGTCTCATGTGTCCTGGGGCTGGACGGCAGCGGCTGGTTAAGAATAGATTTATTAATGCCGCTCCACCCTTCGGCCATCAGCGTCCATTGCCGGGCCGCTCGGGGAATGACGTTTGACATCCTGTGAGGGGATTTGAGGATGGGTCTCTCCATCAGCGGGAGCTGCAGTTTCACTTGATAATTCTTGTTGATCCATAACATCTGTTTTTGTTTCATTTGGTGATAATTCTGCTCTTCCAGAGTTTTGTTTAAGGTTAGAGAAAGATCTTGTCCTGTCAGTTCGATTCATCATAATGTTGATTTTAAGAGCTAAAGTGCTAGAAATCACGGTTCACGTCATTTCTAATTCGTCATTTTAGAAATGGAAAGTCAGGTCAAGTGCATTGCATTTCTTGCACTGCTCTCTGGCTGTATACTGCACTTTTTGGCAGCTGTAGTCATTTATATTGGTACTCCATATATTCTGTGCATGGCATACTTAGTGCATACTGTGAATATAGTATGAGCAGTTTGCCATTCTGTATATATCCTGCAGGTTTGTGAGTGTGTGAAAGGGTCTGTTCTTCAGCTGCTGTTTCTGTCAGGTGGAGGGTTTTTTAGGAGGTCCATGTCTAACTTAGTGTTATTTCAGTATTGTTAATTTCCTATTATTGTATTTATTAATATTTCGATTTAAATATTATTTTGTTTTTATTTATATATATATATATATACTGTTTTTATTTTAATCTTAGTTTAGGTTTTAGTTTCTTATTTTTAACTTAATCTTAGATTTAGTTTATTTTTAATGTTTTATTTGAGTTTCATTTTAGTTTACAGTTTTACACATTTTAATTCTTCAACTTAAACTAAATGAAAATCAGAAATGTTCCTGTGACTACTAACTGAAATAAAATAGGTTTACTTTTTATTTTATTTATTGTCAAATAATGTTTATTTTAATTTTAGTGTAAGTTTTAGTAATTTTGTTGTGTGTTTTTGATTATTTTAATGTCTTTTTTAAAGTTTTATTTCAGTTACTTTCATTTCCAGTTGTAGTCAGTTTTGTTCTTCAACTTAAATGTATTTTATTTCAATTAGTTGCCACAGCAACATTTCTGGTTTTCATTTAAAGTTGTATCAGTTGTTAAATATTCCTAATTACAATCATAAATCAAACACAGGCTCATTACAGATTTTCACTCAGTGACGGCGGTCTTGTGATAGTGTGTTTCTATTAATAGCATCACCCAGCAGGATCTAATGCATGTGTGTGTGTGTCTCTGCAGGTAAGCCGGATCTGTGTGGGGTGGAGCTCCGTATCGAGGAGCTCTGGCATCATTACCGTGTTGAACATGCCATGGCCGAGGGCGCCAAAAACATGCTGAGACTTCTGGGAGCTGGAAAAGCACAGGACAAGAAGGCCATCGCTGAGGTGTGAGAAACACACATGCACCTCCTCAAATACCTTAGGAGAAACAAAAGCTGACACAGATTACACACAGAAGCTGGCATTTGTTTGGATCTGAGGAATGAGGGTGAAGGTTTTGTTTGTGTTCTAGGCTCAGTCTCGTCTCAGCGAAGCGTCCCAGCGCTTGGATCTTCTGCGAGTGTCGTTAGAGCAGCGTTTGGTCAGTCTACCGGAAGATCATCCAAAAGTGTGTCTGATTAAGGAGGAGTTAGTGTTGGCGTCGTCTTCGGCCTTCAGCTCCCGTCACAGCGCCCCCTACGTCCACAATCAGTACAGCACCCTCAGCAAACCCTCGCCGCTCACCGGTACATCACTAACATGAGAGTCAAGAACCTGTCCACAACAACGAATTTTTAAAAAATATATATATATAAATACAAAATTTTAAATACATAAAAAAAAATTTAATCATAAAATATGAATTTTAATGAAATTATTCATGTAAATACCCATTGACTGCCAAGTAAATTACACTGTCATGGTCCAGAAAAGTATGAAAGACATCGTCAGAATAGTCCATCTGCCATCAGTGGTTCAATCTGAATTTAATGAAGCGACAAGAACACTTTTGTCTCCTCTACGTCAGCGTAGCGCCATTTTGGAGAATATCCGCTGGATGCAAATAGCGTACGTTGTTCTGTGTCAGCCGCGCCACAAGGTTATTTACTTGGCAGTCAATGGGACAGTCACAACAAGCCTCCCGGTTTTCATCCAAAATATCTTAAATTGTGTTCCGAAGACGAACTAAGCTTTTACGGGTTTGGAACGACATGAGGGTAAGTGATTAATGACAAAATTTTCATTTTGGGCTGGAGTAACCCTTTAAGCCTAATTCTAATACAGTAATGTGAAAATCTCAGTTGATTACGATATTAGGATATTGTAAACATCAAAAGAAAGAAAAACAATTGTTTGCTTTAAAAACTATATAAAAACAAATCTACACAAAATTTACTTTATGATAGTAAAGGAGTAATTCATTCATGACTGCAGTGGTAAAAACACTAATAATAATATATTATAAAATATTATTACAAAATATTTGTATAAATGAAATTAATTTAATCATAAATTGCATTATTAATAGAAATGAATAAAATATTAAACCATTATTATATATTTAATTAGCTTTTTATTTATATTATTTAATTAAACACATTTTACTCAATTGTAATTACTGTAATGTGAAAAATTCACTGTTTCATGACTGCAGTGGCAAAAAAAAAAATAGCTATAATAAAACAGACTATAATACTGATGAACACATGAAAGTATTTATACTTAATGGTAGTATTATAATTATTCGTAATGGTGAAAAATGTATGTAATGGGGATAAAATTTCACAATGCAAAAAAAAAAGGGCTCCTAATGGTCCTAAAAGAGGCTTCTTGTTTTGTTTTGTGTTTTTAAATGCAAGATTTTTTATTTTTTTTTTGGGTGAAATATGATTGTGTTTTTATTTCACATGTTTTAGAGAGCCATCACCTAAATAACTGTAATGTAAATGTCATGTCGAATGCGGCGTCCTCATGCTGACCGTGTGATGTGCCTGTCCCGCTCAGGGACACTGCAGGTGCGTCTGCTGGGGTGTGTGGGCTTGTTGGAGGTCGTCCCGGGCCGCAGTCGCGCGTCTCCGGTGGTATTGCCTCACTTCAGTCCTGGAGACGGCCGACCCTTCAAACTCTCTCTGAGCAGCAGAAACAGCAGCTTCAGCCTGAAGATTCCCAGCAAGAGCGAAGAGCTGTCCTGTGAGTGTCCTGTGCAGTTCCGATGCAGTTCCAGTGTTTGGTTTATTTTTTTAAAGAAATTAATACTTCTATTAACCAAGGATGCATTCAATTAATCAAAAGTGACAGTAAAGGCATTTATAATGTTACAATAGATTTCTATTTCACATAAATGCTGTTCTTTTGAATTTTCATTCAACTATGAATCCTGAAAAATAAAATGTCACAGCTTCCACAAAAATATTCAACTGTTTTCAATCAGAAATGTTTCTTGAGCAGCAAATCAGCATATTAGAATGATTTCTGAAGGATCATGTGACGCTGAAGACTGGAGTAATGATGCTGAAAATTCAGCTTTGATCACGTTAACATATAACACAGAAAAAAGTTATTTTAAGTTGTAATATTATTTCACTTTGTTACTGTATTTTTTTGATCAAATTAATGAAGCCTTCTTGAGCAGAAGAGATTTCTTTAAAAAAAAACAACAACTAATTATTCCAAAAGTTTGAGATGTGGGCGGTCATATGTTAATGAGCTCTCAGATGTTCCATCTAAATATTTATATTTATAAAGCGAAGTAATTTTTGCAGTTTTTATCTTCTGAATTTACTAGTTTAAAGTTTTGAAATTCAGTGTGTCACATAGCCTCAAACTCATGTCCAAAGTGCACAAAAAGATGATTATTTTTCCATAAGCCTTTTAAAGTATTGTAAGTAGAGTGTTTTGTTGATGGATGTATTTAGCGACAGTAAGTGACCGTCTGGTGTGTTTTTCGCGTGTGTTTAGCGGAGATGAGCGCCGTGTTGAAGCTGGAGAACTGTGTGGTGGGACAGACGTGCTGGAGGAGTGTTGGTGAACAGACGTGGGATCAGACCTTCACTCTGGAGCTGGAGAGAGTGAGTAACACACACACACACACACACACACACACACACA
>NW_015642061.1:170927-178611 GCF_001515625.1 Sinocyclocheilus rhinocerous | reverse complement strand
AAACAAACTTCATTCTGTATGATTTATAAGCTTTTGTCCCCGTGGGGACCACAATTTAGGTCCCCACCGTGACACGAGTCCCCATGAGTCTGTGTGTAGTCAGGTTTAAGTCACCAGGATATATAAACCAGTACACACACACACACACACACTCTCAGTACACGCTCAGATATTCAGCTGATGTACTGGTTCAGTCCAGAGAGATGGAGATCGCGGTGTACTGGAGGGACTATCGCTCGCTCTGCGCGCTCAAGTACCTGAAGCTGGAGGACTTTCTGGACAATCAGAGACACCGAATACAGCTGGAGCTCGAACCGCAGGGACTGCTGCTCGCAGAGGTACAAATACACACAAACGGGGCAAACATGGTCGAAAAATCTGTACTAAATGCAATTTGAATGAGTTTTAGGCTGTTTGGTGGTGTTTACGTCAAAACAATGACAGAAGTACTAGTAGTGATGCACCGAAACGCATTTTTTTATAAAACACTGAAATCAAAGTTAAAGTTTTCATTAAGCTGAGAACCAAAACTGAAAATAATGTTTATTTAATAATCAAATAATTAATACTATTTTTGAATGCAAAAAAAAATAAAATTCTGATGAAAAATATAAAAAATGCTATTTAAAAATAATTCCTGGTTTGCTGTGCTTGTATTTAGGGCTATAAAATTATATAAATAAAACATAAATAATGAAAATAGCATTGTTAATGAGTATTTATTTTATATTACAACTGAAAAATTACAATACTATTATTTATTATTACATATTACAACTTAATTTTTTTATTTCCATTTTTTCAATGTATTTTTGCACTTAAAGCTTCTTATATTGGCCTCATGCTTTACTAGAATGAAACATGGTTTGTATTCACGCTTGTCTGTTACAGGTGATGTTCTTCAACCCTGTGATAGAGCGAGGTCCACGTCATGACAGAAGTACTAGTAGTGATGCACCGAAACGCATTTTTTTATAAAACACTGAAATCAAAGTTAAAGTTTTCATTAAGCTGAGAACCAAAACTGAAAATAATGTTTATTTAATAATCAAATAATTAATACTATTTTTGAATGCAAAAAAAAATAAAATTCTGATGAAAAATATAAAAAATGCTATTTAAAAATAATTCCTGGTTTGCTGTGCTTGTATTTAGGGCTATAAAATTATATAAATAAAACATAAATAATGAAAATAGCATTGTTAATGAGTATTTATTTTATATTACAACTGAAAAATTACAATACTATTATTTATTATTACATATTACAACTTAATTTTTTTATTTCCATTTTTTCAATGTATTTTTGCACTTAAAGCTTCTTATATTGGCCTCATGCTTTACTAGAATGAAACATGGTTTGTATTCACGCTTGTCTGTTACAGGTGATGTTCTTCAACCCTGTGATAGAGCGAGGTCCACGTCTACAGCGGCAGAGGAAGGTGTTTTCCAAACAGCAGGGTAAATCACATTCACTGCCTGTTAGCAGTGCATGCTGGGAAAAAAAAAACACTGCACACAAAAGCTGAATGCATTGGTAGCAGTAAAGGATGTACTTTGAAAATCAGTATGAAGTTTGATATGGATGTATATGCTGCAAAAATCTAGATATACATTATGTAAAATGTACTTGATTATTAAATTATAAAAACTTCATCTATTCATCTATATAGCTCATCTATTTTAGTCTCCAAAAACCTTTCTAAATAGCATGAGCATATATTAAATTATATTAAGTTAGTTATTGTATGCTTGTTTGCTCAGGTAAAGCGTTCCTGCGCGCCAAACAGATGAACGTGGACATGGCGACGTGGGTTCGTCTGCTGAAGAACGCCATTCCCATGAGCTCGTCCACACACAGCTACACACATCACAGCAACACACACAACAGCAGGTACTGTAACACACCGCAAACACACGCCTGATCACCTGACATTGATCCCGACCGCTGTCATGAACTTCACACTTTCCTCAGCAGTGAGATTTCCATCCAGAAGATCCAGCTGGACGGCGACTCTCCTCCGTCTGTGACGAGGAAAAACACGCAGACGTCAAACACGGTAAACCTGAGAGACTTTATTTCATGTATTAATTACTTTATCTTCTGTCTTTTGAGTGTTGCAGCACCATATAAATTAATAACATTTTACAAACTTCGTAACAGCACTGATTTTTATTTATTTATTTACTTACTTACAGGCAGTTGTTTAAACCATTTAATTTTATTTATTTTCACTTAAATGCAAACAAACGTATTTAATATAGAATTTGATATTTTATAACTATAGTTTATAATTTGTCTTTTACTGTAAGTGTAGCTGCACCAAAGGAATAAATCAAATCAGTGCTGTTATGAAGTTTACAGTGTTGTTAAATAATTTATTTACAGGCAGTTATTTAAACCATTTTTTTTATTATTCTATTTTAAAATGCAAACACATTTCTTTTTTATATATAATTTGATATTTTATCTTCTGTCTGTTGCGGCACCATAGAAATTAATAACAATAACGAATTTCTTTAATATATAATTTGATATTTTACAATTTGTCTTTCAAGTGTAGCAGCATCATAGAAATTAATAACATTTGTAAACTTGATAACGACACTGATTTTATTTATTTACTTTCAGGCAGTTGTTAATTAAAAAAAAATTTAAATGTAAACTTTTGACATTTTACCTTTTGTCTTTTAAATGTAGCAGCACCATGGAAATGAATTTATTTATTTTATAAATTTATAATTTACAGTGAATGAAAACTCTTTCTCGGATGTAATTGCGATGTGTTTTATTGGCATGAACTGTACATTTGTATTGCCAAAGCATTTGCAGCTAAGCTGTGGACAATGAGAGAAAAGTAAAAGTAACACCAGTAATATATTAGCAATTAAAGTCAAATAATATGTGCAAAATAAAGGAAATTAAATAATGTAAGCTAAGCTAATAACAATAAATGAATATAACAAAAAGGAAATGATTAATTATTAATAATTTGTTAATAATATTAGTAATCTGTTTCTCAGGTGGACATTGCCCCAGTGTCTGAGCCGGTCTCTCCTCCTGATCCCGCTCCTCCGGAGAGGGCTGTCAGGACCAGTTCCCATAATTCCCAGCGCAGGTACACATCCCACCAGCACACAATATGTTTTCCAGAGCAGGCCAAGACACGACATTAAACAAACACACACACATTCACACGTACATGATGCCTGCGATGTTGTTTCTGACCTCACACCAGCTCTTCCCTTCAGTTTAATTACATCGGCCTCTCTCTCTCTCTCTCTCTCTCTCTGTGTGTGTGTGTGTGTGTGTGTGTGCAGGCCGTCCAAAAGCTCTCTGTGTCTTCAGGATTTCCGAATGATCGCAGTGTTGGGCCGAGGACATTTTGGCAAGGTAACTGGAACATGTTCAGTGACAAAACTATTAGCAAAGCAGCTAGTCAGACAGAATCAACACAGATATGGCGTTATTTTAATGACAAATGTCGAGAGCGCATTATTGTAGCGCGAAAGCACATTAATATTTTGTTTCATTTGGTGATAATTCTGCTCTTCCAGAGTCTTGTTTAAGGTTAGAGATTTCCTTTGCTCTCGCACAAAACCGGACACGCGCGCTCAGATACAAGCTGCTCTCGCCCGGAGAGAGTGCGCGCACTTAAAACGTGTCTCTATATGTACTAATCATCCAAGCACCCAATTCCTAGCCATTTCTAAAGTCTACATTTCATTAACATTGCTAAATATTATTAAACAGGAAATAAATGAAAGATCCATCTTTGATTGGGAGGAGAGACACGTTTTAAGTGCGCGCACTCTCTCCAGGCGAGAGCAGCTTGTATTTGAGCGCGCGCGTCCGGTTTTGTGCGAGAGCAAAGGAAATCCGCGCGCGAGCGGAGAGATTCGAGCTCGCGCATTATATTAATGTGCTTTCGCGCTACAATAATGCGCTCTCGACATTTGTCATTAAAATAAACGCCATACACAGACGCTTCACAAATTCACAAATTCCTACACATCCACCAACACTTAGTTTAATTTTTCCTGTGCTTGCTTTAAATATTCTGCCTAATTTGATTATGCTTTCAGCTACGAGTGTGGCATTCTGCATTTAACATATTTTACCACCATTTTTACACTTTCTGACTAGTTGACGGTTTTTCTGGACAAACCGACTAGTAGGGATGTAATGATTCACTCAACTCACTATTCACTATTTTGATTTCACGATTCGATTATCTCACGATTTTTTTTAACAAAATGAAATTGAAGACATTATACAGTGAAAGAGAAGGTGTCCTTTTATTAGGCTATTGCTGCACGTTTCTTTGTGAAATTGAAATATAACAAAAATAAATTGAAATTTTAAAACAAAACCCAAATCAAATAAGCAAGTTACACAAATAAAATAAATATCTTAATATGAACAAACTAAGGCTTTGTCTGTGCTCTTTCCATTTAAAATTAGAGGCAACCACTGCATTTTAATCATGATCCAAACAAAGATGCAGCATACATGCAGCATGAGTAGTTTTTAATCTAAATTAGACTGTATAATTTTGAAATTTGTAGGAAAAACAGAATGGTCTGACTTTAGTTTTGTGAAACTATACTACATAAACATATCTGAACCAAACCGCAGACGAGCTGAATGAGACGCAGATGCACTCTCTGCCAGCAGGTGGTGCTTATGAATAGCAATGATTGTGTTTCCTGGGTTACCGCTGTAAACAAAGCAGAGCTGCGCTTATGAACTCTACTTTAATTTGCATCGTTCAGAAGCAAGATGAATAGAAAATACCATCTAAACTTTTCTAAATACAGTCAGTTCCCCTCAGGGATACATTCATATAAACTCCTACTCCAATTGTATCGCGATTTGTTTCGCATCTCAACCGATTTGAATCGTCACATATTTGAATCGATTTTCAACCGGCTCGCGGTTAATCGTTACATCCTTACCGACTAGTAAAAATTAGCAAGCAGTGTTATTCA
The DNA here is from genome assembly GCF_001515625.1 of Sinocyclocheilus rhinocerous. Classification (NCBI taxonomy): domain Eukaryota; kingdom Metazoa; phylum Chordata; class Actinopteri; order Cypriniformes; family Cyprinidae; genus Sinocyclocheilus; species Sinocyclocheilus rhinocerous. Next base: position 173,619 of record NW_015642061.1, on the reverse strand, counting down.
TATACTTCAGTAGTGTTTTTGATAATATATTAATTTGTTTTTATTTTTAGATTTTTCAGCTTTCTTTTTCATTTAAAGATTGTCATTTTAAGGTTTTGGCATTTTTATTCGTTTTTTTTTTTATTATTATTTCTGTTTTATTTCAGTTTTAGAAATTTTAGTCCTTCAACTTTTAAGAGTTTTGTTTCAGTTAGTAATATTTATATATATTTTTTTTATTATTTCAGTAAAAAAAATGATTTTTAATAGTTTTGTTACTGCTTGCATCTTTGAGGAAAAAAATAGTTTTCTTTTCCTTACTGGACACATTTTTCTGTAAAAATTAAGGGAAAATTTGTCTTGCAAGCAGTGTTATTTTAGTATTATTTATACAATAATATTATTGTATTTGTGTTAATATTTTAACATGTTTGGAGTTCAACACAGTAAAAAAATATTTTTATAGACTTTTAAATGTGCAAAAAAGAGGGAATTAATTTGTTTTGGGTATGCAAATAACGAAAATAGTTGCTTTATCCCTCTACTGATTTGCATTTAATTATTTGGCATAAACAATTTACAACGCATTTTATCAGTGTGTGCTTCGTTGGTAAACAGGTAAAGAGTAAACATCAACATTAATACTTCTCAGACATTACCAAAAAAAAATATTTTGAGAATATATATATACATATATATATATATATATATATACTTTTTTTTCAGTTCCCTGTCTAATTAAAATTTAGATTTTAGTATTTTATATAGTTTTACAAATTACTACACTGCTAGCAAGTCCACTTCTTGCCTTATCTTTCCGCAGACGTTTTCCTCTTTTGTTTTTTATCCGCCATCTCTATCTTTCTGTCGCTCGGCTCGGCTAATGTCCGTCCCATGCACTGAAAGCTCTCTCCTCCACATCATGAGTAGACACGCCCCTTATTGCTGATTGGCTACAAGTTTGTTTTGCTATTCGGCCCGAATCAGTTTTCTAAAGTGTTTTTGAAAAATCACATACCCTGCCTTTAAGACACTATTTTTTGCAAAGAGCCAGGTGTGAATGAAGATTCAAGTGTCTGTTAAGCATGATATATGTGTGTGTTTCAAGGTGCTGCTGTCCGAATACAAACGCTCAGGGAAGGTGTATGCCATCAAAGCGCTGAAGAAAGGGGACATTGTGGCACGAGACGAGGTGGAAAGGTGAGGAACTTAATTGAATTTTAGTGTGAGATAAAAATAGCTTTTTTAACACTGTTTGTGTGCTTTTCTGCTTGCTTGATATTTTTATTGTTTCCTAGTAAAAATAATGTGCAAATATTTCGTTTCTTGCATTAAGCATATATATAACTAGCACAAAGTGATTTTTTTTCTTAAAATGCAAAAGTACACATTACAGGCTATCCGTTTAGTGTTCAGGCTTAACTCTCTGCACTCTCTTCCAGTTTGATGTGCGAGAAGCGAATCTTTGAGACGGTGAACAGCGCACGGCATCCGTTCCTGGTCAACCTGTTTGCATGTTTTCAGACGCCAGAACATGTGTGTTTTGTCATGGAGTACACGGCCGGCGGAGACCTGATGATGCACATACACGCGGACGTCTTCTCTGAAACACGCTCTGTGTAAGTGTGATTATCTCACCTAGTTAACATGCAACACTAGTAATCGTTACTGTACATCACAGGTAAATTGGGTAAAATTTTCAACTAATGAATAAATAAATAAATGTAAAAGATTCCACCATATTTCCCAGTTGACTAATCACAATAGTTTTGTATTACTGGTTTTCTGAAACGTTATGCTTAAATATTACACTTCCAAAAAATTTATCTAAAGATTTTATGATGTTATGAAAAGCTAAACAGCTCTCAAAATTGACCATTGCATGAAAAGCTTCTTTTTTTTCCTGTAGTGCACTTTGGATGTTTTGTTCCTGTATTCACATGTATATAAAGTGTTTTACTGTATTCTTCATATATATATATATATATATGTGTGTTTGTTTGTGTGTGTGATGCAGGTTTTATTCTGCATGTGTGGTTTTGGGGCTTCAGTTTCTTCATGATAATAAGATTGTGTATCGGTGAGTAAACACACAAATACAGCTGTTTTCATGAACTCGAGTTAGTAAAAGTTATAGTTAATTCTTGCATCTGTGTCTGTGGCTGTGTGTTTGTCAGAGATCTGAAGCTGGATAACCTGCTGCTGGATACTGAAGGTTATGTGAAGATCGCAGACTTTGGTCTTTGTAAAGAGGGTGAGTCACAGACTGTACCTTCTGTAATGATATTGATGGAGCTGATGGAGAAAGAACATGATGTTTGTTCACTGCTAGATCAGAGTGAATGACCGGATGTGCTGCTAACTGCATACTATTTTTAATAACTTTACCATTCAGGCTTTAAGGTCGGTATGATTTTTTAAATGTTTTTGAAAGAAGTCTCTTATGCTCACAAAAGCTGCATTTATTTGACCAAAAAAAAAAAACAGTAAACACAGTAATATTGTGAAATATTATTACAATTTGAAATAACTGTTTTCTATGTGAATATATGTTAAAATGTATTTGCAAAAATCCTGTGATGCAAAGCTAAATTTTCAGCATCATTACTCCAGTCTTTAATGTCACATGATCCTTCAGAAATCATTCTAATATGCTCAGTGTTCGAACTATACCGTGGACTTTGGGGGAGCTCACTTGTTTTTTTGTGTTTTT
>NW_015642061.1:146306-170862 GCF_001515625.1 Sinocyclocheilus rhinocerous | reverse complement strand
AAGATTTTTATTAATCAAAGTATGAATTAATCAAGCATAATCAAGACGAATCTAGCCACTTATATATCCAGTTATTCTTCCATTATAAACATATATGCCTGTGTGTAAAAACAGCCTACGTGGCAGAATATCCAGACCCTCAGATGAGAAACATCTGGAAAAATAAAAGTGGGCTTTCTTTCTTTACCATAACAAGACTTGGGGGGGCCCCTTCTCTAGGGAAATATTGAATCATATGCATAAGGAAATCTGTATGGAAATATACCCATACAGAACTTCTCCACTTTATTCTTGATGATGTAATAAAGTGTATCTTCTGGCATCAAAAACCCAAGACTGAGTGTGGTTCCTCAGAGCAGCTGCTGAAGACACTACAGGGGGCGGTTCGTGCGCTTGCGTGTGCCTCAAAAGAGGGCTTACAATGACTTACAAAGATACATAACAGCTACAAGTGTATGCACTACTTGCTTTATGCAAGCACTATATAGGATAAATCACTATACAGGATTTACCCTATTATACTTTATCGACAGGAATTGATAGGTGAAACAACAAACAGCCACCCACAAATAGTCTATAAACAAAGCATCAGGCTGTCTTTGAGTTCACATGAACAACGGTTAAAGTTACTCGTCGTCAGGCTACAGAATACCATAATTCCTCCGTTCAATTAGGCCTAAGACATCGAGAGTCACGCAGACCTATAACAACCCAGCCACAACACATAATTGCGAATAACATGCCTTACCTTAACACAGAATCGACCACAGAGTCCAGCGTTTATATTTTTTCTACGAATCTTTGCGTTAACATGTACTAAACATGAGTGGAATTTGCACCGCAGCGCCCCCACACCTTGATGCTCGTGACAAGAATAGCATGTATAGTTATCTTTATTGAAGTTAATTAGGTTTAAATCGCCGTCATGCAATTTTACACATAATAATCCACGATGATCACATTACACAAAACTGAAATTGCACGTCAAAATAACACTGTCAATATTTTTTGAGACCCCCCCAAAATTTCACAAATCACGTTTTCAGGGGAGCCCATGTCTTATTAAGGGGAGCCGAGCTCCCCCTAGCTCCCCTGTAGTTCGCACCCTGAATATGCTGATTTGCTTCTCAAGAAACATTTCTGATTATTTGATGTTGAAAACAGTTGTGCTGCTTCATATTTTTGTGGATAATGTGATGCATTTAATTTTTCGGGATTCTTTGTTGAATAGAAAGTTTAAAACTAATGGTCAGATATACAAACAGTTATTTTGAATTTTAGTACAATTTTGTGAGACAAAAGAGGCTAAAAATCACCAGTTTATTTAAAATAAAACTTAATTTATCACACTGGAAATGGAAGGTCATGTCAAATGCACTGCATTGTATATGTAACAGAGGCCAGCTGGTAAGAGCTGTGCAGGTAAACCTCACTCCCCTGATCTCAAGAGGCGCATTAGCAACTGATGCTAGAGGCTGCGCTCCTTAGTGTGTTTATTTGCATGCCCGATTCCCATGCCAGAAATGCCAGTTCAAATTCTGCTCGGAGGGGGTTGAGTAGAATTGGAGGGGGTACATTGGTGCCCTGACCCGGATGGGAATGAGTTTTAGGGGGGATGAGTTTAACGGAGGCCAACTGTCGTGTCTGGTGTAGACACGGTGTAACCCTAGAGCAGTGCTTCTCAAAGTCCGGACTCCGGTTCCGGATCCGGACCCGGAGGGAATTCAGTCCAGACCCGCCTCCATTTCGTATTTCAAGAACACTAATTATTGCCTACTTTGATAAACGCATGTTAAACTTGTAAATCATGTTTAGTTTTTAAATGTCTTTTTGGAGATCGTCCGAAATGAAAGCGAAGGCGAGATATTGAAACTTTTCCTTCATGACATTTGTCGTCATGACATCCAGTCATGTGACGTTTGACATAATCGGACGACATTTCACCACTAATACGAGTAATTTTTTATTTATTTTTGTTATCACTTAGATTATGGCCATTTGACTTATAGCAGTGTCCAGTGTTTCCCATACATTGAGTTATTTGTGGCGGCCCGTCACAAATTTGCAAGTCTGTGGGAAACACTGGTGTCTGTCAGCAAACATAAACAAAAAGCATGCTTCAGAACTGTTTTGAGAAGGTGCTTTGAGCCATGTATTATTACTATGAATTAGGCTACTACTACTACTACTACTATTACCATCTTGTGCCCTGCAATAATCATTTACTCAAACTCGCTTTTATGAGATGAAAGAAAAAAAAAATCAGCCGAACATATCGGCCAAAAAAATCAGCATCATATATTGGCGTTCAGCTGCGCTGATTTCTAAATATCTGCATCGGTGTAACGAATCCAGTCCACTGAAGGCGTAGTGAGAAACCAAGTGCAGTTTTATTCAAACAAGGTGAAATCCAAACATAATCCAAACAAGATACACAGACTTGACGAGGCATGAACAGATTTGACGAGGCACAGACAGACTAGACTCACCGACAGCGGATTACAACTTCAATACACGACCAAGAACAATGACAACATGATGGCTACTTATAGCAAACAATACAGGTCACATGACAAGAACCAACCAATGAGAGGCAGGACACATGACTAAGACTACCAATCAGAACATGACACAATGAACAAGCGAACCAATGGCATGAATACATGAGGGCAAGGGAAGCATGACACAAACAGGGACCATGACTAAACTCCAAAATAAAAGACATGGAAACATGAACATACCCAAAACAGGCGTGACAATCGGCCAGAGAAAAACCTTATCGGTTGACCTCTATTGCTGACACTTAAATTAATTGTTTTGCCACTTTTGCACTTTATTTTTTCAAAAAATTTATGTTTATTTGTTATGCATGTTTTGTAATAACCAATTGTTCTGGTCCAGACCTTTGACACTGATGAAAATTCAGATTTGGACCTTTGAATGTAGACTTTGAGAACCCCTGCCCTAGAGGCTGCGGCCTTTATAGTTAGTTAGCATGTCCGCCTCCCATGCCAGAAACACTCTGAGTGAGCTGGTCGAGTAGAACCGGAGGGCTTACACATACTGCAAAAAAGATGCACGTAATCTCCTTTTTGCTCCTTCTTTCTGTTTTTTTTTTCAATGTCTTGCTTTTATCTTCTGTCCTGTAGGAATGGGTCATGGCGACAGAACCAGTACATTTTGTGGGACTCCAGAGTTTCTTGCTCCTGAGATTCTAACAGACACGTCCTACACCAGAGCTGTGGACTGGTGGGGTCTTGGTGTGCTCATTTACGAGATGCTGGTTGGAGAGGTGTGTGTTTGTGCAATATTGCGTTTTCCAGTGTTCTTTTTTTCTTGATTGAATCATAAATCTAACAAAATATACTGAAGTTCAGAAGATTTTTTTTAGTATTTTGTTTGTTTTCCTGTACCAACATCTAAACATTCTTAAATCAACATACCTTTGCAGATTCAAAGTGTTAAAATACGAAGTCTTATTTTCTGAGGAATAATCTGATAAAAATGTCTGATGCATAATCTGTGTCTGTCCAGTCACCGTTCCCAGGTGACGATGAAGAGGAGGTGTTCGACAGCATTGTAAATGATGAAGTACGTTACCCAAGATTCCTCTCCACCGAGGCCATTGGTATCATGAGACGGGTAAGACTCTTATTTTTTCCCAAAGCTGTTCTCTGATTGGCTGTGTTAGCTAACTGAAAGGCATTTCCTTGTTTTTCATTGTTAGCTGCTGAGGCGTAATCCTGAGAAACGACTGGGCTCCAGTGAGAGAGACGCAGAGGACATCAAGAAACAACCCTTCTTTAGAGTATGTAGACTTTACTTGCCACAATAATACTGAGTCCCTAAATAGATGGGGGTATGATAAAAAAAATGAGATGGGAAGAAATATTATATTTCAATACTTTTGTGTTCTCTTGCAAAATATTTGTGTTACACAGAGAAACTTTTGGTGCTTTCCACTGCACAGTATGGCTCGGCACAGCTCTGTTTACGTTTCCTCTGCAGTTTAGTACCGCTTTAGAGTGGGCGGGATTATACACATCGCCCCATCAAGCGGTTGCTAGATCCGCTCCTCGGCTATCAAGGAGAGGAACGTCTGTACTTCCTCAACAGACCACGAAACAGCCATTTTTTGGTTGTTAAAAAAAAGGTGCGCTCGCTCAAATAATTTGCGTTTGTTCAAAAAAAGTTGCGTGCGATCCTTCGATGGCGTTCCCCCAAGAAACTTTACATTTTCTCACAAAAGCATTGCTTCCCCTGAGAAATTTTGCATTTTCTCACAAAAGTATTGCATTCCCCCAAGAAATGTTACATTTTCTTACAAAAGTATTGCGTTCCCCCAAGAAACTTTACATTCTCTAACAAAAGTAGTGCTTCCCCTCAGAAACTTTGCATACTCTCACAAAAGTATTGCACTCTGAGAAAACATCTGCATTTTTCTTCACATCTCATATTTTGTTTCATTGCCATGTCCTTTTAGGGACTCCGTACAATAATGCCAAAGTTGCAATCTTAGTGATGATGTGACTTCTCTCGCTCTGTAGAATATAGACTGGGATGCGCTTTTGCAGAGGAGAGTTCCTCCTCCTTTCGTTCCTGCAGTGAAGGGAAAGGAAGATGTCAGTAACTTTGATGCTGAGTTTACGAACGAAGCGCCGACCTTGACGCCTCCTCGTGAACGCCGGACCCTATCGCGGAAAGACCAGGACTACTTCAGGGACTTTGACTATGTCTCTGACTTCTGCTAGGACACGAGTGTGCACACTGACGCTACTAGGTATGGGAGATGTGGTTCTCGCATCCTAGTCCCCATCAAGGCTGCTTGGCGTGAAGACTGACGCTTCCTCAGAGGCTTCCTGCCAATGGTACATGGGTTTGTTCAACATGAAACCATAAAGAGAGTAAGTGTACTGGGCCCATAAGAGTGATTGGACCTTGAGGAAATGACTCCATCTGACTGTAGGAGGTACATCAAACGTGAAGAGATTCAAGAATCCACATAATGTGAAGCTCTGAAAGCTGGCGGCCAAGATGTTTTGTTGCCCTGTTTGCAATGAGGCAGGATTTTCAAATGGTCAGTCAGCCTCATTCATGACATTATCCTTAGCACCAGATGCTAATGAAATCATTAATCTTGTGAATGGAGTGCTGCAGGGATGACCAATTTTTGTAGGCCAGTGCACATTTTAGCACTTCTGGTTCCATCATTGTGAAGTTAAATGTTTTATTTTTTAATGGGTTTTTGGTTAAATGTCTAAAATAAGGTCTGGGGTTAACACAAGCTCAACATATTTTCACACTTTATCTTACAACATAAAGTGCATCAATAATACCCTCTAGTCTTGAAAAAGGCAGTTGTTAACAGGTGTCTAAATGGGACTACAGAGGTTGTTGGGGACGTTACCATGTTTAAACTCATCCACTCACAAGTCGCTTGCACAGCCTCATTCCATTTATAATTGTGCTCTTGCAAACTATTCTAAATGAAACTTTCAGGGGAAAAGTTTTAAAATAATGACTGAAATAGCTACTGTAAACTGTAGTGGTGTAGTTCATTCATAGCCTACATTTAGCTGTTTACTTCTAGTGATTATATTTAGGCTTCAAAATTCATAGAATTTGTTAGATTACCATAATGAACAAAATGTGTAAAAATCATAAACTTTTGTTGGTCACAGAGCTTATTTTCTGCAATAATCCAAAAGCTAATGAAAAAAATCATACTGGGTTTTTGTGGAAGGAACCAGGGTGATGCTAACTTATGGGTTGCCGGCATACAAAAACACATCACTGCAGCGCTCTATGGGAGCTTGTTGACTAGCAGAGTACAGTTTCATGGTACTGACCCAAGTAAAATGGCTCACCGAATTCTCCCTTATCCTGTCTTTTTGTCTCCATTTTCTTTTTTGACCAATGTTTCCATATATCACACACAATCCAGAGACTGTTTACTTCTGTAATACACTCATTTAACCAGACGAGGGCGGCAGAGAGTTTGAGAGTAGTGGAAACACTGTTGTGTCAGGTCTTGGTTGTTTTGAGATCCTTGAGTTTGTATGTGTTTACTGTGTTATGAGCATGTCCCTTAATGAAAGGCAGCATCAACCTCTAGATTTGTATTTTTTAGAGATTCTGTTTTTCTTTCTCACTGAAACTCTAACTATGGAAATGCTATGCCTGAATATTACTATATTAAACAATTCAACTCTTTTGGGACAATGGAGGTCATATTTATTTATTTTTTTTCATGGTCTCTTTAATGAAATTGAAGGCAGGAGTGAAGAAATTTTTTTTTTTTTTTACCAGAGTCCAATTGTGGGAATTTTTTTTAAAATTTTTTTTAAATTAAACAGGAATTAGGATTATGAGTGTTGCAGGATGAAATTGAACAGGAGCAGAATATAAAGATCAATCCCACACAGATGTCTACAAACTAAAGGTAATATGTGAACATCCCAACACATACACATTCACATCAAATTATTTACTCCATCAACAATTTATTACGAAAATGGCAGAGTGAAGGTTGCAGGACTGTCCGTAACATCAGCAAATAAACCATTGAGCACTACTGTGAGGAACTTGCTTAAAACATAATGAAGGGATGGTTTGAAGCACTTTGAGATAATGTCTCATTATTCCCTAGAGGAGAGAAGGAGAAAGTATCCATGGAGACCAAGAGATGGAGCTGTAAAATAGGAGGTCATGTTGTTCTGTGAACAAACTACACTACTATATCTTATTCTCCCTCATGCACTGAGTCATTGTTTATTCTCCATAATTTGGCTTTTTCCAAGCAAATCACAATGCATTAAACTACAGTAACATGACATGCATTTTTACCAAAAGTGGCCTACGGCACATTAATTTCAGTTGTGGTTAAGTATCTTGCTATGGTACAATGGCCCCTTTTTACACGCTAAATATAAATCAGGGTAAGATTCAACTTGAAGAAACATTTGGATTTGATCACAAACTACGTACGCAGGTAGGCAGTGATGCGTTTGGTCATGTCGCATTTGTAGTGTAACTGCTAATGCATCTTGATGGTCATGTTAATACTTAATCATTGCAGAACGGTGGCAGTAAACTATCAGAGCTTATTTCGTCCTCAATCCTATTATCGGTCTTCACATTTTATTTGTAGTCATAAAATAAGAGACCCTAAAAAATCTCCATGAAATCCAATCAGACGTCGGCCATGAATACAAATTGGTGATTGCTTAATACCTGTCACGATCTGCGCTCGGAGGAACGAGAGAGAAACGTGGAGTACAAGCAATAGTCTTTAATCCAGGAAACACATGAGGGAATAGTCACAATGGAACACAACGAGTAGACCCGACTACTCTACTGCAAAGGCAGAGACTTAAATACAAAGGATAATGGGTTCATCGCTGCTTGCAGCTTTAATTATTATTATTATTATTATTAATTTAATAAGAAAAAAATAAATGTTTTGGCCAGTATGGACTTTAATTTTAGCAGTGATTCTCAACCAACATAATATTCAAAGACCCCATATATAAGGTAAGATATATTTATGCTGGTATTTCTGCTGTAATTATGACAAATCTGCTTGTTTTCCAAATGTTTTATTAACAGAAACTGGGAGTGGTGATATATTATCCACGATTTATTTTGTAAATCCAGACATTTTAATAACTCTTAAAACGATCAGTTTAGATTATTTTAATTTATGAATACCTTTGAATAGTGATTATGTTTTTAGCAATAATAAAAAAAAAACTGATTTTGTTTAAAAGAAGCAAAAAAATATGTTAAATGTAAGAAAAATAAACTTCATCCAAAGGGAAATGAAGATTATTTTGTGACCCCACTGATAGCTTTTTGTCTTGTTTTAAGCATTAACTCACCTAATTTTGGTCTTTTTCCCCAGACAACAAGGCTTAATTTCTTACATCTTATGGCTTCTCAAAAAATCTTGCTTTTAGAATGTTTAGATAACCAGTAATGTATAATTTTCATTAGAAAAAGAAAAGGAATTTAAAAGCGACATAACAGCAGCGGTTATGTGAAATAGGTCCTTCAAAAAAGTTTGAGAAACCCTGTAAAGAATGTGAGAGTAGAACAAGAGTAGAAAACATTTATCTTTCCACTCTTGTATTTTTCCCGGTAGTTTGTGATGATTCAATGTAAAGAGGCCACTCAGACAGACTGAAAATGCACAGTCCAAATGAACTTGCTCCAGACTAACCAAAACATCTGACGTGAGTTAATTGAACGTCATCAGAGCAGACTAAAGTGATTAAATTGCATGATGTTTTTAAATATCTCTCAATGATTGCAGCAGCTGGTTTAGATTCCTGCCTCGTTCTGCACAGGCTCAGGTGTGTTCTGGTCTCATCACATAAAATATTCTGCAGATTTATTATTTTTCCACACAGTTGCAGAAATCATAACAAAATACTGCACTCTTCATCGGAGATGATCGAGCTGGCAGTGCTGATAAAATACCTACAACGTTGTTGAACTTGTTCAAACTTTAATGTTAGAAACTAGATTTTTACAATACTAAAGTATAACAATTAGGCTTAGGGGTTTGTTCATATACTTAATCCAAATAAAAGCAGTAATCAGTATTATTTTAGTATTATTGAGATACTATTCTAGTTTTAATTAATATTTTGGATTCATTTTATTTTTTATATTTCCTGTTTTAATTTTAATCTAAGTTCAATTATTAGTTTATTTTAAATATGCCTATATAGTTTTATTAATGTTTATTTCAGTTACCATTATAGTATTTTATTATATTTTAAATTATTTTTTATATTTTGTGTTTATTTCAATGTTAAAATTTTAGTAACTCTTGTGTTTATGTCATTAGGCTATTTCTTTGTCTATATAGTTTTATTAATCACATTTTTAATTAGTTTGTAGATTTCCTGTATTCTTTTTAGTTTTAGTGTATGTATGTATGTGTGTGTGTGTGTGTGTGTGAGTGAGTGTGTGACAAGAAATGACACTTTGCTACAATGTAAAGTAGTGAGTGTACAGCTTGTATAACAGTGTAAATTTGCTGTCCCCTCAAAATAACTCGACACACAGCCATTCATGTCTAAACCGCTGGCCACAAAAGTGAGTACACCCCTAAGTGAAAATGTCCAAATTGGGCCCAAAGTGTCAATATTTTGTGTGGCCACCATTATTTTCCAGCACTGCCTTAACCCTCTTGGGCATGGAGTTCACCAGAGCTTCACAGGTTGCCACTGGAGTCCTCTTCCACTCCTCCATGACGACATCACGGAGCTGGTGGATGTTAGAGACCTTGCGCTCCTCCACCTTCCGTTTGAGGATGCCCATGCTTGGCCAATCCATCACCTTTACCCTCAGCTTCTTTAGCAAGGCAGTGGTCGTCTTGGAGGTGTGTTTGGGGTCGTTATCATGTTGGAATACTGCCCTGCGGCCCAGTCTCCGAAGGGTACATGTTGGCATTCATGGTTCCCTCAGATCGTGAAACAGCTGTGTCGTCATCAGCGCTCCTGCAGTCGCTCTGAAAAAGTTGCGCCAGCTGAGTCACCCGGCTGCTCTCGAAACGATATTGCGGTACTTTGATGCCACACGTGACAGTGACGTAGCGTCAGCGCCGGTTCAAGTCGGACAAAATTTATAACCGGCATGCACTGCTTCAAGTATATATATATATATATATATACTGTATGTGTGTGTGTGTTATTGCTAATGTTTATATTATTTCAAATAACGTTTTTTTATGTTTTAGTTTCAGTTAACTATAGTAATAGTGTTGCTTGTTTTTGTGAACACAGTAAATGAAAAACTGTTTTTCCTTGATGCTTTTTAAAACAATGTGTTTGAGCTTCTGACAATTCAAGATGTTTGTCTTGTGTGTCTGTTAACAGTAGAATAATCTGTTCATCTGCAGACAGAAGCTTGCTGTTCCAGCATGTTTCTGCTCAAGGTGAAGATAACAGCCATATTTGTTTTTCACTGATTCCAATAAATGGCTGCTCTGTTATATCTGGTAAAGTTGTTTGCACTTTTTCTCAATATATCTCTTTCAGTGTGTGTCTTTTTGTGTGATTACATCATTTTTTGTTTTCATCTTGTAGAACGAGTCCTCCAAAGTCAATTCGGCAATCAGCTGTCTTCCCTCAGACAGTTGACTATGAGGAAAAACTGTGTCCATGATCCTAAAGGACTGCTGCTCAATCTGATGGTGGGAAACTGATACTAATTATTTCTTGGCTTTATATTCTAAAATACTATGGGGTTATGTGCAAGTATTGACAATTGGTCAATTATATTTAGCAGTTCATGAATATGACTGAAGTTGACTGTTTTAGGATTCCAACAGTAGGATTCCAGTGACAAGCTTTTGCTGTGTCCATATTGAACAAGAAATTGTTGATCGATCGATTACAGAATCAGTGTGGATGAGATATCAGAAAACACGTAAAATACTGACAGTACCTTAGATGTTCATGACGTCTGTGGTGCTTTTCCATGAAATCCAGTGTTTTTCTGCATGCAAAGACATGAAAAATGCTAGCGAGAGAGATGGAAAATACAGATATAGAAAGAGATATTAAAATCTCCAAATGTTAAAAAACTCTTCATAACTATTGTTTGTTTAAATTAGTGTAAAATGAATACCAATGTCCATAAGTAACTGAAAACAAAGAAGTTGTTTTTCTTCACATAACTTTACCCATTCAGTATTAGCTTAAAATGGCAACTTTTGCATTAAGTTAGCATTAAGTGACTTACATTTTAGACACAATATTGCCTGTTTTTGTTCAATTTTGCCAACGAAAATAGTTCCAAACAAAGATCACGGCACTGTTTTGCGTCTCTGAGCAATGAACGGTGTTTACTTTTTGAATGAATCAGCTTTTTGAACGAATCGGTTGAATCTCAATGACTCACTCATTAACAGTCACTTGCTGTCACCTACTGGCGGTTTTAATTTCACATTTCGACAATTTTTTCATGTTTTAAATAATTTCAAATATCAGTATTCAATGTTTTATGTTAAAAACAAAACATTAGGCCTATTTATGCATCTGTAACTGCAGTTTAAATGCATCCATGTCCCCTCTGAGATACATTAAACTGTGTAAATATATCTAAATATCACTTCAGATGCAGATTCCAGAAATGTTTTCTTATGCTGGAACGAAAGACACTAAGTACTGGATGATCTTATTCTTACCCATAAATACAAAATGGAAGAAATAATTAAAACTAAACACAATCTTGCTACTCAAACGGTGTATGAACGTATATATATATATATATTTATCTGCTCCTTTTCCATTTTGCATTTACTTGTACCTTTACTTTCAAAACATAAGTACGTTTAATATTTAAAAAAAATACTTTTCATACTTAAGTACAATAAATATCACATACATTAAGACTTTTACTCAAGTAATATTGTAGCAACATTTTAGGTTTTTTACAGACTTAACTTAAATTCACAATAAAATATTGTATTTCATTAACTGGTGTAATGTTAATAAACCAACATATTGAAGTACTAATATTTGTTTTGAACCTTTGTAATGCACTGATAACCACCAAAAACTGGTGGTGATGAGAAAGTCACATGATGAACCAAAGCTCATCACAAACAGCTTTTCGAGCTGAGGAGGGCAATACTTATATATAGAAGGTGCACGGTGTCATTCACACAAACACTAAACCCCATCATGGTGACACACATGATACTGAAATAATGCAATAAACATTAATTTAACAACATTAGATGTAAGATTAAATCCTAATGTACACAACTGATAAGAAAAAACTAAGAAGAAACACGTTCAACAAAAAAAAAAATCAAATATGAAGTGTCATGCAGGGAATTCTGGGAGTGTCAATTTACGGTTTGTCACTGTAAATTATACAATGACTTTTTTCTTTTTCACTTCCAAAAACCGTATTTTTAACAGTATTTTACTGTAAAATTACATTAAATGTAATTACATTTATTCACCGAATATAGTATGGAAACTTACTGTTAACCAGTTAACAGGTTTTTACTGTAGCATTTTTACAGTCTTTTACTGTTAAAATCACAAGAATTTTTTTACAGTGTACTTTAAGACTTTTACTCAAGAAATATTCTAAATGGTGACTTCAACTTTTACTGGTAATATATATGTACTTTTACTTGAGTATGGCTTCCAGGTACTTTATTCACCGATGTTTATTTGGCAAATTCTTTTATCCAACACGCTATTCAGGCTGTACATGCTTTCTGGAAATCAGCTGTCGAACCCACATTCTTAACACTGAGTTACTGCTAATACAGGGCTTCGGTTATATACTGTTGCCGTGGAGACAAGAACAGGCAATAGCATGAAATTTTGTAAAAGGTTCACTTTAGGAAGCTTTAGTGGTGCCAAACCCTCACCGGCTCTTCTGTGAAACAAACAACATCTAATCCAATGAAATATGTCACTTTGACCAAAAAGAAAATAATAACTAAAACACTGGTCTAATTAGAAAAGTCCATTGCTGGATGAAGTCAATTATTTCTTACTGTCAGCAACAAACCAAGAGAATTAAGCCAAGTGTTTAGTTGAATTGTGATGAACGCTTTGAAGTAAATGGCATTATGAATGAATGATTTTGTGTTTATCAATCACTGTGTGCAGAATTAACAGGAACAATCAGTTAAATTAATGCTTGGTAGATTTAATGATAACAAAAAAAAAAGTACCATGGTATTACCATGATGTTTTGGATGTTACCATGATAATGCCTTTGGCATATACTTAATTAAAGTTCTTCATTATCATCTGATCATCTACTATATCTCCTATATAACTGTACCATAGTACCACCACAGTACTTTTTTGTCAGATAAAAAAATCTCACAAAATGTAATCGTGTTATGGCTTTTCCAGCGCTCACATCTCAATCTTTCTCTCCCTCAGTTCAAACAGCAAAATTAATTTTAACTATAACAAAAATACCAAAAGTACCGTAATCAGGGCCGTATTAACCATTGGGCTAGGCGGGGTTGAAGCCCCAGGCCCGAGCAAGGAGGGGGCCCGTGATTGGCTGTGGAGTAGATTGACTGGAGCGGCGATCGCCAAAAGCCACTATGCCCCCCACTTATTAGCGCTGTTATTTAGTTGAGTTTTTCCGTAAATTCCATGCATTATTTGAAATTGAAACATAGTCTGAATTTGGTTTAGGCCTACCAATAAAATGCATTTATTCTATATTTGACTTTTGAACGATATGTGCACGTGTCTATCAGGTGATCGCTGCCCAGTATGTCTGCATTCACCTCCACTCTTCACTTCGTTCTGGAGTAATCTGGAAATGGTCGCGCAAAGAACAATATTCGATAATTGAAACGTAAAGTCTGAATTTGGTTTACCAATCAAATGCATTTATTCTATATTTGACTTTTGAACGATATGCGCACGTATCTATCAGGTGATTGCTGCCCAGTATGTCTGCATTCACCTCCACTCTTCACTTCGTTCTGGAGTAATCTGGAAATGGTCGCGCAAAGAACAATATTCGATAAGTAAAAATGTCAGCAATTCTGAGAGAAAGGGGCTCAAAAAATTAAAAACTTCAAATTCAAACAACAGAAAAAAAACATGAGTTAGTCAGTAAAAAGGTTAATTTACCAAAGCTAATGATGGAGTGGAAGTTGTTGGAACAGCAAGTGAACTGGGCACATTAAAAACACAGTGTCATCGCCCACACAGATTTTTGGTTAGTTTGATTATTAACTGGATGTATATTGTTTTTGTGTTTGAACAAACTCTATTCATTTAAGGGTTGGGAGATAATCCGGTAGAAATATATCAATCATTATGCACGTTATGATGTAGGCTAAGCTTATCATTTAAACACGTTTTAAATTAAGCAGGTTTAAAAACAAATGGTTTAAACTAGGGCTGCACGATTATGACAAAAATCATAATTGTCGATTATTCCCTTGAAATTGTAATTGCGATTATTAATTACGATTATCACAATTTACATTGAATGATGTTTATACCATTGTTTGATGCAACTGCATGCCGTATTTTTATATGAAAATAAACAAGCTGAAAACACTCTAACTGAAAAACCTTTAGTGCTTTTCTATAGTATTAAGCCTCAAATGTCAACTATACATCGGATTTGTTTCTTCTTTAAATTATAAAAAAAGTAAAAATATGAATGTTTATAATGTTATACTAAAACTAAAACTAAAACAATGGAAAAACCCTTAAGATAACATGTAGAAAGAAAGAAACATATCTTAAGCATGCAGAATAACATAAGTGGACTTTGAACGATTAATTGCCGCTTTGAACGATTACGTAATTGTGGCATCCATAATTGTAATTGCGATTAGAAATTCGATTAATTGTGCAGCCCTAGTTTAAACTGTAAATACGTGCATTATGACGATTTCAGCCTGATATGCGTGGCGCGCACCTGCTCGTATAGCAACTGACTAAACTTTCGCTCCTTGTGCTTAAACGTTCAAATATACATAGTTATGTGTCAAAATACCCGTCTTTGCGAGTATCCTCGTAAACACAGTTATTTGTGTCTTAAATGAACGTTAATAATTAAAGATAAAGCATGTGTGTAGTGGTAGGCTATATGAGATCCTGGATTATATGATGAGATCTTAAAAGGATAGTTCACACAAAAATGAAGATACTGTCATCATATACTTACCCTCAAATTGTTCTAAACCTCTATTAATTTATTTTTTCTCCTCAACATAAAAGAAGATATTTTGAAGAATGATCGTAACCAGTTTCTGGTCCCCACTGACTCCAATAGTGTTTTTTTGTTTTTCATATATGGAAGTTGTGAGGGCCCAGCAACTGTTTGGTTACCAGTATTGTTCCAATTATATTCTTTTGCGTTTAACAGCAGAAGGAATCTCACACAGGTTTAGAACAACAACAGAGTTTTAATTTTTGGGTGAGCTATTCCTCTAAAGCAGCCTTATATATCTGCTGTTGCCATTTGTGTCAGTGATGTAAATCAAACATCAGAAAGAAAATCACTTACTGTCCTTGACTGAATCACTTTTGTAAAATAAATAAGAATGAATGTATATTTAATTTATACAGTGAAGACTATTCAGTCTATTTGTAAATTTTCTTTATACAATATAATATTTATTATTCAGTGCTTAAAGTTTTTCCAAGTAGGCCGATTTTTTATGATCTTTGTTCTGTTGTAGCCTAATTTGTGACTGTTTACTTGTCTTTACTTTATTTTTACTTAGGCTAGTATTATTTTTTTGTGATAGTGAAATTGGTAACAATAATTATGAAATTTCAGTGCATGAAGAATTTGATATAAGAATATAGAATATATATCATTATTGTGATGGGGGGCCTGCAGTAAGTCAAAGCCCCGGGGGCCCAGTACGGTCTTAATGCGGCCCTGACCGTAGTATTGCCAGGATGACTGGATACCCAGATAGCACTTACACTCCGCATTTACATCTGGAAGACGTATTTTTTTAGAGTGTTTGCTCATCTGCAATACGTCTATAGGACGTTTCCTATCAGATGTCAAATAGACGTCTATTAGATGTCTTTAAGATGTTTATGATTTAGAATGTATGTAAAACTGACATCTTACATTCATCTGTCAGATGTTTGTACACAGCAGAGGCTTTCCAGATCAAGCAATCTTTAACACACATCTTGCAGACGTACGTGTGCTATCTGGGTATGGTACGGTAAGTTACCAATCAAAACATGTCATTAAAATCTTAGCTACTACACTATTACATTACCACCACAGTACTTTTTGTCCCAAAAAAAAAACGGGGCTTCTCTCACTTTTGGTTTCTAAGTTGTCCTGTTCACACACACACACACACACACAAATAGTTTTGTTTAAAATGTCCCTAAGTGTAATTGCGACCAGTGGCGGCTCGTGGGTTTTAAAATAGAGGAGGCACACTAATTGTATTGGTCTGGGATCCCTGCCGATTATTATTATAATTTGCTTAACCACTTTAAAATGGCTTTTTGGTTGCTTTTAGTCAGAAAACGTAAAGGAAACGACACACATACAGCAAGATAATATAATTTCACTTACCTGACCTATCACTTGAAGCAAACATCCATCCCTATTTAAAAGTCTGTGTTAAAAGAGAGCTGCCTGTTGCGCCATTTAATTAAGCCGACTGCTGTAGCCTATATCCAGCTTAGGCTGTTTTCCCTAAATTTGTATATATACTGTTTGAATGACAGCTTGGTAAATCTGTTGGCGATCAAATATTCAATATCGCTACTCATCATAAGTACTTGGTACATTATCAGCGCAGCAACAGACGTTCAAACTAATATCACGTAAGTTACGTCTCTTTGATGATTGGTACCAACGGAGGCATGAGAGCTCACCTCTCCCCTGGCCTCCCCCTCCCCTTCTCTATCATTAGCGGTTGCAATTACATCAGCAGATTTGGCATATTAGCGATAGAAAAGCAGCGCTTTCACGTTATGGTATTACAACTGTGAAATTACAAACAAAAAATACACATTCTGAGACATGAACTGAAATGAATTGTGAATTTTATTAACATTAAATCGTCCTCCTCCCATTTTCACCTCAAAATTATGGGGAAGCTGTGCCTCCCCCGACGAGCCGCCACTGATTGCGACGTGTCTTTACCTATTTTTCGACGCTCACATTTTTCTCTTCCTCAGTTCAAACAGCGAAATTAATTTTAACTATAACAAAAAATACCAAAAGTACTGTAGTATTACCATGATGACTGGATATGGTACAGTACCAATCAAAATATGTCATTAACATCTTACTACATCACTATATTACCACCACAGTAGTTTTTGTAAAAAAAAAAAGTTTTCTCTCACTTTTTCGTTTCCAAGTTGTCCTGTTCACACCAAAAACATAGATTTTTTAAAAATGTTTGACTAAGTGTAATCGCGACGTGTCTTTATATACCTGTTTTTCGACGCTCGCATCTCAGTCTTTCTCTCCTCAGTTCTGCGCGCGGGAAAGTTCTTCCCGCCTCCAGCGCGCGCGTCTCCCCACCGCTCGGCCCCGCCCCCCTCTGAACTACATCAGCTGACCCGAACTTTTATCACCCCATCAGAAGACACGAATCAAGCTATACCAACTCTTCTGCGCTGTCCATTCAGGGTCCAGTCCACGGTCTGATGCTGCTGTCCTGTCCTCTGCTGGGGGTCTCGAGTAAACAGGCGGATCAGTGAATTCATTTGGGTCCAAGCCTAGCTGCAGGTGAGTTTAGGAGGAACTGAATATTATGAATATTTAAAATATGAAATTATATTTTGCTGAAGTGGTATTCGTTTACTAAATTGAGCTTAGAATTGAAGAGTTCAGATGCAAAAGCCCCTAAATGCCGTCTGAAATTTTCTTCTAAAATTAGCATTTTATCAGGCTCCTATGTTTATTTTCAGTTATTTCACTTTAATGGCAATGGAAAGAACCTATATCCATTGCATTAAGGTGAAATTACTGAACCTACACATATATGAGCTACTAAAAAAAAAAAAAACTAACACTAGCTTTCTAATCTTTTTGTATTCTATTCTATCTGTTTTGTTTGTATTTATTATATAATTTTAAAAACCCTTGGTACGTGTACTGTGTTAAGCTAACTGAGACTTGTTATAGCACTTGTGTATCTTTGCTCTTTTGTTGATTTTGATTGCTTCCATTGTCCTCATTTGTAAGTCGCTTTGGATAAAAGCGTCTGCTAAATGACTAAATGTGAATGTAAATATGAGCCTGATAAAAATACACTCATTTTAGAACAAAATTTCAAACGGCACTTTGAGGCTTTTGCATCTGAACTCTTCAGTTTTTTTTTTATTATTTTATAAATTAATGGGTATAATTAGTATGCAGAACATGTGTTGGGCACAAAATATAGGGACAGTTTGTGTAGTTACACTGAAAAATGGTTTTTATGAGCTTATGATTTAAAATAAATATAGTTAAAGTCATTTAAAAAAAACATTATCTGAATATTGAGGTTCTGGCTTAATTTCCTTCTGTCTCTGCATCTCTGTCTTTCTCACTTTCACATCCCTCAGTTCATGTTGGAGTAAGACTGAATTCTGTCTGAAATCTGAGAAGTGCTGAAGGATGATGCCCTGGAAAGGCGGTGCTCTAGTTTTCCTCCTGCTGGCTGTGGTCGCAACTGCAGGTAAAACTCACTTGAAAATGTCCAAGGGGTCACTCGGTCACAATACAAAAGATTATAAAGCTGTGGTTTCAGTTGTTTCGGTAATGCAGGTGAAAGAGAGAGCAGCCAGACACATTTCTCAAGGCTGCATGTGAAAGCTTGCGTAGATGTGTGGTGCTTTTGTGTGAATGCATTAACAGTGTCCTGCACCGTGTATGAAGGGAGTGCGAGTTTCATTTGCGTCTCTGAGTTGAACGTAAACTGTTACGTTTAATACGCATGAGTAAGTATTAGCATGTGTGTGTTTTGGAGTACTGTGACGTACCATGGTACAGTAATCAGATGTAATATATGATACTGTATAAATACAATATTAATAATTACATATCATGGGACTGTAAGATTTAAAAACTTAGCACAAAAAAAACTAAATTAAAATATAAATATTAGATGAAAACTTAAATCAAATGAAAATTAGACATGTTGTCCTGGCAGCTACTTGAAATAAGTTTAAGCTGAATCACCAAAATTAATAACTTGGGGTTAATAATTAGGGAAAAAAGCTATAAAAAGTTAAATAAATTAAACCTAAATCGTAGTAATATATATATATATATATATATATATATATATACAAGTATATGTATATATATATTTTTTAAGCTGATTTAAAAATGAACAAAAATTAAAAAAGAACATCAAAGTACTACAAATTAAATTAAAATGAAAATTGTAAAATATAAATATATAAGCTATTTCATAAACTAATACAAATGACAAAAGCACATAAAATTGCTAAGATTAAAACTAAGATGTCAGAAACTGAACACATGATATTATAAAAAAATAAAATGATATAAAAATAAAAACTAATTCAAAATATTAATAAAAACTATAATATTGTTTAAAATAATACTGAAATAGCACTGATATTAGGCTATCAATGATAGCAAATTCTTTGGTTTCAATGAAAGAAAATACAGCACTAACACATTGTTCTGAAAGTTTTTGTTCAGTGATGTCATGAACTGCCTTTGTTTTTATTTTGTACTGTTCTGTGAGGTCCACTTATCATGTTATCAAGATTTTTTACATAAAAAAATATCATAATTTAGAAGTAATAAGCTATCTTCTGTACTGTTTTAAACCCCCTTCATCAGAACGCTCTGTTTGAATAGGTGTGGAGGATTGTAGACTCGGAAGTAAATGTCCACTACTATGATTGGTTACAAGTTGTGTATGTTTGACAGCGTACATTCCTCATGGACACTGCTGTGATTTAGGTCAAAAATGCATAAAAAACTCAATAAATATCAAACGATCTGTAAGAAAACACAAAGCACTAGTGAACACATAATGAAAACAGTTACTCACACTTGTGTTGCAATATTATCTTCAATTCAATTCATTTCAAGTTTATTTGTACAGCGCTTTTCACGATACAATCGTTGCAAAGCAACTTTACAGCAAATTAAGTTTCTACAATATTTAGTCGTAGCTTATCAGTGGTGACTGTCAGTTTATGTACATATGGCAGAAATGTACGGAAAAATCAATTAAAGAAGTAATCAAACAGACGATGAACACTATTAACAGCAATTATTATATGATGCAATCAAACTTATAGCAAAATGTGGTAGTTCTGTATGTTGTTTCAGGGTTGGCATCATCTGAGGTCCTCTGAGGGGTTGGCATCATCTCTTCTCAGGTGTTCTGGATCCAGACTGAAGCTTGTGTAAATCCTAGTTACCACGGGATGTCAAACAAATAGAGACATAATTAGCGTAGCTGCTGTTCCAACCAACCAAAATGTATTTGTTTAACCCAAGCTAAAGAATAATAATGTGCATTTGATCAAATATAACTGCAGTACAAGATTATGAGATGCATTATTTGAATGCTTGGCCAAAGAGATGTGTCTTTAATCTAGATTTAAACAGAGAGAGTGTGTCTGAACCCCGAACATTATCAGGAAGGCTATTCCAGAGTTTGGGAGCCAAATTATCTTCATTAAAAATAAAGTTCATTCACTCTTTCCTAACGCTGAGATCAGAAGGAAGGCAACGCAAACACTTGCCTTGTCCAAATACCCACACTTGCGGTCTTGGCCACTTGAGGGTGTGTGCACGCGACAAGAAGTAAGTGCACAATACTGTCCCAAGTCTTAAAAACACCAAAGCGCAGTGCCCTTAATTTGAAGTGCTATTCGAAGCTTAGCGTATCCCTTTATGCATCATGTTCTGGAGATAAATTGTGAGACTTTTTTGCCAAGACCTCGCAAGAGGCCACGGAAACCTTTCCAATGTAAGTTAAATATTAATATTAATTAAATATTACATATAATTTGGTAGTAAAACAGTGTTGCACGTTTTATTTGTGCGAAGATGAGAATATTTGTTTTGTACAACAATTTTTATCACTTAATTAGAAGCATCACAAATTAAATTGTGTAATCTGTTATAGGCAGGGATTAAATTGGGCCGGGGCTGTCCGGGGCTGAGCCCCGGCACATAGGCTTACCCTGGTAACTGAATGAGAGTCCAAACAGCTGATTAAAAATAAATAAATATATATAAAAAAATATATTTTTAACTTTGCTCCTGGCCAAACTACTAGTCCATAATCCATAATAATGCTTCCTCCAGTGAAAAAGCCCATCCCCTGTTGTCCTCTCACATCAAATCAAAATCCACCCACATCTTGCAGATTTCTCTCCTGATTCAGATGAGATGACTTTTTCATTGGAGAAAGCAATATTATGGATAGTAGTTTAGCTGGAAGCAACAGTTTAAAGTAAAAAAAATGTCTTGATGGATTGGTTTCTTGCAAACACGCAGCTTTTGGCTTCACAAGACATTAATTGTTGGACTGGAGTGGTGTGGATTATTGTGATATTTTTATCAATAGGCTTACCCTGGTAACTCATCAGAGGACTTTCCTTGTACATTTTCAACATTATAGGCTATAGTTTTAAACACTTTACTCATTCTTACTAATTCAAGCAATGATATGACGCAGGTGTGTTTATATGTATCTCTGAAAAGAACCGAGTGTTTTCAAAAAGTTTTGATTGCATTTAAAATTTATCTGATAAAGGAGCATTCATGAGCGCAGCGCTGCTTTGTGTACAGCCGTTTCTGGGGAAACCGCTATATGTTTGACGTTCCAAAAGCGCCTCCTACTGGCAGAGAATCAAATTGGATTTTCAATTTGTTCTGCTGTTCCCCCATCCACCCATATAACCCTGTTTTAAATTAATATAATAATTTATACTTCTGACTCGTCTCTTTTCTTAAAAAATGGTTTAAAGACTGAAATGTGAGGTTTATTATTTTAGATATTTTTTGTTTTTGTGAAAACCTGTATCTCAACTGTAATTAAATCATGTTTTTTTATAGTACAATGACCTCTTATATGTCAAAAGATCAAGGGAATCCTGGTTTCTCAGTTTATGACCCCTTTAAGTCATCTCTGTGTGTGTCAGTGTCCAGCAGAGAGCTGCAGTGCTCCATGTGGCCTGTGGGGGTGCTGCATCCAGTGCAGGCTCAACTGGAGCGCTTTGAGGCGGGACCAGGTTGTGCAGCCAGAGAGGGTGGAGCTAAAGAGACCCATGTGATTTCTGTGGGCAAAGCCTCCAACAAACAAGTATGAGACATTCGTCCGCTGGTATTTTTCCAGTTGGTGTCCAAACGTCACATTTGGTTGTCCTGTCCGCAGATAACGGTAGTGTTAAGACCTTTGACCGTCTCTCTGCCCGTCAACCGGCCGGTGATTCTGGTGCTGAGCTCCCGGCATGCCGTGCATTGGGTGTTGGAAAATGAAGGACTGTCGCACAACATCAACGTGCTGGTGCAGGTGGGTGATATTGCTTATCGTCCGACACTGACTCACTGATCTGACTGTTTAATTTATTTTTTCAAAGTTCACCCAAAAATAAAAAACTTGCTATAAAAATTTACTCCCGCTCAGGCATTTCAAGATGTAGATGAGTTTGTTTGTTTATGGGAACAGATTTAGAGAAATGTAGCATAATTTAGCAATATATCACTTTCTCAGCAGTGGATCCTCTGCAGTGAATGGGTGCCATCAGAATGAGAGTCCAAACAGCTGATTAAAAATAAATAAATATATATAAAAAAATATATTTTTAACTTTGCTCCTGGCCAAACTACTAGTCCATAATCCATAATAATGCTTCCTCCAGTGAAAAAGCCCATCCCCTGTTGTCCTCTCACATCAAATCAAAATCCACCCACATCTTGCAGATTTCTCTCCTGATTCAGATGAGATGACTTTTTCATTGGAGAAAGCAATATTATGGATAGTAGTTTAGCTGGAAGCAACAGTTTAAAGTAAAAAAAATGTCTTGATGGATTGGTTTCTTGCAAACACGCAGCTTTTGGCTTCACAAGACATTAATTGTTGGACTGGAGTGGTGTGGATTATTGTGATATTTTTATCAACTGTTTGAACTCTCATTCTGATGGCACCCATTCACTGCAGAGGATTCATGTGATTTATGATAAATTACTCCAAATCTGTTCCCATTAAGAAACAAACTCTTCTGCTTCTTGGATGGCCTTTTTTGTTTATTAATGTGAAGCTGTTTTGAAACGATTTATATTGTATAAAGAACTATAGAAACAAATTTTGACTTAATTTTGTCGCTTTGTATTGCATTTTGCTTTTCATATCGACAGAAAACTTATTTGAAACTGGATTTTTTTTGTCTGGTTAGAAAGTATTGCAGTTCACCAGGCAATAAAACATAAACAGTATGTAATTTTGTGTATTTTTGTGACTTTGGGGGCCCCTACAGTTAAATAAATGTAATTCACTGTGGTAAACATATAGACTTAACTGGTGAGTAGGAGTTTATAGCTCTACACATGCATTTGTTGCTGCCAAAAGCAATTCACCCTTTTCGCGGACATTCGTACCCGCTCAACAAACTTATAACTGCCATAACAGACATTTGGGCGGGAACACGGGAAAGAAAGATGCCATTTGGTTTATTATGTTGAAACTGGTATTTTACCTTTTAAAAAATAAACTTCCGTACAGTTGCCTTAATTAGAGAAACATTTAATCTAGGCCTTCACCTGCTCTCCCAGGTGTCTCTCAACTCCACGGCCGTCTCTTCGAGCTTGTCCATCCGCGTGACGCAGGTTCCGTCTCTGCCATGGCGGCCACGAGTCCTGCTGCGCTGGATCCTAAAGCGTCATGCCACTGTCTCGTCACTCACGAACACTGTACGCGCCAACCGTGTTTACCTCCGTCTGGGAGAGGGTAAAAGCACATACACGTCCTTTCATTCAAATTGTTTGAAAATTGGGGTTTGCTTTATTTTGTCTTCATTTCCATTCCGTCTGGACTCCAGATGCCAGCATGCCGAGTGAGTGCCGCCTGCGGTCTCCGTTTCTGTCCCAAAACTATCTGGCCTCAGAGCTGCAGGAGCAGGAGATTCACGGCTGCGTCCCGTCAGACCAGCCCTCGGAGATGGAGGTCCACATCATCCGCCTGTGGTCCTCAGGATCCGACCTGTGCGGGTGAGTCAAGCTCTCGAGTCTGAGTGGAGAAGCGGACACTGAGTGCATCAGGTTTATAAAGACGGACAAATAGAGATTCAAGAGTGAATTTAAAAAAGCTTTTTAAATTTCAGTTGTTACAGCCTATATTACAAAGAAAACGTCTCAGGTTACCCATGTAACCATGGTTCCCTGAGAAGGGGAACGAGACACTGCGTCCCCTAGAGGACACTTTGGGGAACGCCCTCAGCGTGACCGGTGTCTGAAGTGCATGTGGAAACACGACAATGAACTTGTCATTGGCCTATGACGTGCTACTGGTGCGACCAAGAGTATAAAAGGGCACCTGTAGCACACGACATCAGCTTCTTGTCTGAAGGAGACGTGCACAGGAATGCCTGAAGCATGGCAAGGGGACGCAGTGTCTTGTTACCCTTCTCAGGGAACCATGGATACATGGGTAACCTGAGACGTTCCCTATCGAATGGGAACTCGCACTGCGTCCCCTAGAGGACACTTTGGGGAATGAATACCCACGCCGCCATGCTGAGGGAATGAGTGCCTTATCGGCAGGCATAAGCCAGGAACTCTTAAGTCCTTATCCCCAGAAACACACCAGCAACTGCCAACACACTGTAAGGGTCAGAGTTGATGTGGGCCAGTCACAGTCACCCATCAACGTACAGTTTTACGTTTCACAACCCTAAGTGCAAAAAGAGGCCTTATTGCACAACAGTGCTAGGAATAAGCTTCCCAGACGTTAGTATCTTGAGGGTCACAGCAGGAGTGGGACGCGAGTCGCGGAATAGCCCACCATCTCCGCATACCTCTCATCTGTGAGCGCAAAACAGAGGGAACCCCC
>NW_015642061.1:133810-146223 GCF_001515625.1 Sinocyclocheilus rhinocerous | reverse complement strand
ATCTCCGCGTACTTCTCACATCTGTGCACAAAAACGGAGGAACCCCCGCTATCACATGGTAATTTACAAGAAGTGGGAACGCGAGAAGCGGTACTGCCCATCTACTTTAAACCGTCTTGATATTGTGAGGATCATAGCCGAAGAGGTGGGACGCGAGCCGCGGAATAGCCCACCATCTCCGCGTACTTCTCACATCTATCCACACAAACGGAGGGAAACCCCCTTGTGGTAAGCACTGCAGGTCATAAGAAGTGGGAACGCGAGAAGCGATATAGCCCATCTACTTCAACCGTTATAATATTGTGAGGATCATAGCCGAGGAAGTGGGACGCGAGCCGCGGAATAGCCCACCATCTCCGCGTACTTCTCACATCTGTGCACACAAACGGAGGGAAAAAGTGGGAACGCAAGAAGCGATACTGTCAAAAACTGTCAGAAACTGTCAAAGTGTCCTCTAGGGGACGCAGTGCGAGTTCCCATTCGATAGGGAACCACTACGAAGTGAGAAATAAAAATTGAAGAAATGGAAACATTTCTTTAAACGCTTTACATAAACATGTACAAAATTTTTTTTAATTAGAAGTCATAAAAAGGTGCCTAATAAATAAAAATAAAATAAAAAAACAATAAAAAGTAAGAAATTAAAATTGACGTAATGGATAAATGAACTAAATGGGTCATGACACGAGAAATCAAATTTGCCTTGATCTTTTGGCATATAAGGTTTATTCACATAGTCACGCAATGCTGATGTTGTTAACATTAACAATTTGAGAAAAAAAAGTATAACAATAATAATTTGCACGGTTTGATGTGATATGAACTAACCGATCTTTAGATTTAATCACCATTGATAGCACGATTTATGGTAATGCTTTTTTCCTCAGTTGGTCAGAACAAACGTGGCAGACTTGTTACTTACTTGTTCAGATGGCAATATAAGGTGAAAATTCTTATTTGGGTCATATATTCCAAGACGTAGGCTAGAATCTGTGATTGTTTTTAAAGAAAGTAGTAATTTTATTAAAGCTGCAGTCCGTAACTTTTTTTGGTTCAAAATGATCCAAAATCAATATTTGAGCAAGTACATAACCAGCCAGTGTTCAAAACTATCGCCTTACTTTAGCCCGATTCACAACGGTTATCTTATAATAATGTTTTTTAATTTGAGTGGTACGGGTAGGATTTCGTGGGAAATTCGAGCATGTCGCTGCGTCATTACGTCATTTCTGTAAACATAAAGAAGTTGTCCCGGCTACTAGGCTATCGCATGTGAGGATCCTGCAGGTGGCGGATCGTTTATAGCCTTTTCTCACAGCAGCCAGAATAATGTGCGGTGACTGACTGCCACACATACTCCTCAAAACATTAGATTCATCTGAGCGGGAGCCGTGCCGACTCACAACCCACGCAAGGAAGATAATTCCGCACACAGCAGCAATTGCAGGTTTTCAAACAGAGATGGCGACAAAGAGGCAAAACTTACGGACTGCAGCTTTAATCAAGCACCAAAAACAGCTCGCTTTGTATCTGAGGTGCAAGATGATGTCACCCGGGCGCTGTCGTTTGCATAAACACTGCCTCCAGAGCAAGACATCGACAAATAGTCATCTTCTCACCATAGGCCCTGCCCACTGGCATTCAGTCGCTAACGGCTAACACTTGATCGCGCTAAATGCGAGTGTCGTGTCACATCAAAAGCAAATAGAAATGACAATCACTGCCACTGTCTTGTCTACACTGGATACAGTATACAGATCCGTGTTCACTTTCTGACACAGTCCCACGCGCTCGAGTCTGACAGTAGGACTTAAAGAGGACAATAAAAACAATATAATGAATGTTTTAAAAGAATCAATGTAATACATTGCCTTTCAGTTCATTTTAATAAAAAGTTTCATTTTTATATATTTAAACCTTCTGATTCCCTACCAGGCCTCCATAACAAGACCATTGCTGTTTTCTTTTATTTTAACAAATTTCCATGTCAGAAATTTAACAGATTCTCTGTCATAATTGACAGCACACCACAGATACTGTGAAAAATAAAATAATAAATGTTAAAGTGTCTCTCTCTCAGCTCTCTGCAGGTGGAGGTGTCTGTCTCTCTGCTGCCTCCAGTGGCTTGTTCAGCGTATCACAGGATTGTCCTGATCCTCAGCAGTGCGCTTCCGGTCAACTGGGCTCTGGTGGCTCCAGAGATCAAAGGCCACGTCAGGGTCTATGTAAGTTACATTTGCATTTCTAACCTGTGCGCTTTTCCAAAAACACTTTCTCATCTATGAACAGTTGCATCTCTCTCGTTCAGTCGTCCAACAGCGTGAGTCCGCCGTACCGAACTCAATCCCCCAGCCTCTGCATGACCAGCACCGTGACTTCTGACCTCCTCAGCACCCCCGACCTTCTAGAATGGGCCAATCAGAACGGCTTTCCCAAAGTGACCTCGTACACTGAGGCTGATCTGGCCAATCGCTTCGTTGTCAGGCTAAGAGAAGGTGGAAAAGGCTGATTTTTAACATTTTCTTGAATATTTGATCAGATTTTTAGTCAAGGTTAGATTAAATCTATTTAATACTACACTTTCATGAACTATTTTTTAAAAAGCATCCAGTAGATTAAGTTAGGATGTGATCTTAGAAGGCAGCTGCCTTTGTAGACAGCGAGGTTCGCTCACTAGGGTTTATGACCGAGCCGTCTCTGTGGTTCAGGAGGGTCAGACACAGAACTGAGTTCTTCAGACGGGGGGCAGGATGACATCATGACAGACAGAAGCAGTGAGGCGCTCAGCTGCCACTGTGAGAGCGGTGCTCTTACTGTTACTGTGGACACACGGATGCTACAGGTAACCAATAGACACACTGCGATACTATTGCTTTCATTATGCTTTTTAAAGTTGTGCATATTTGTAGGTACATTTTAATAAAAGTAAATGTGTGTGTGTGTGTATACATGTGTGTGTGTGTATACATATATTGTTTAAAAAGAAATACATTTAGTTTAACTTTAGAAATAAAGTTATTTAAGTATTGAGATATAGTTTTTATATTTTTTTAATTAATTTTTATTTATATTTCTGCTTTCTTTTAAATTTTAATCAAAGAAAATTTTTGTAATTGTGTTCTTCTCATATTTAGTTATTTTTAATTTTTTTCATATGTCCATATAGTTTTTTATTAATTTTTATTTCAGTCTAAATGTTACGGAGCCCCTAAGGGGATATTTGCAAAAAATTAAAAAATGAAGACTTTCGCGTGCTCATGAGAAACTTTTTGCTTCACTTCTGCCATGTTACAAAAAAGTAGGGAAGATTCACTCGGTGCATCGGCATAAACCATAAAGGCCGGGACACCAAGCCGACTTCAAAGATCTAGCGGCGACGAATGCGCAAAACCACGATCATATTTTGCGCATGTTTTGCGCAGCTTGTCAGTGAACAACGGCTCTGTGTAGTTAATGCTGCTCCATGTGAAAGCCCGCAGGTGATGGGAGATTTACCGCTGATTACAGAATGGCTTTACTGACAAGATGCGCTAAATATTGCATGCGATTTATCGTGCAGCCCTATTAGAAAGTGACCAATAATCTGTGACCAATATTTTATATGCAGATTGATTTCTCCTCTCTAAACTGTTTCTCAAGCGCGTTCTCTCATCACCGCTGCTGCGTGAATATGACGTATCAAAACACAACGGAGACCTGAGGAAAAGCGGTGATTAAAGTCCAAAACCTGACTTGAAATAACCTAACAAATCAATCGAGGCTAAAGCGGTTCCATAAACCACAAATTAAGTTCACACAATCTATTCGCCTTCATTTACGTGCTTGTTTTCACCACTTTCGCTTTAATTCTCGGGCACTGACTCGTTCGCTAAACTGAACATCCAATCAGAGTTCTCACTCGCACCGACGGTCCCGACAGCCCCGACGCCGATTCAACATGTTGAATCGGGCAAACTGCCGCTGACGTGAGCCCGATGAGAGCCGACAAGTGGAACACGCCAAACAAACTAGCCCGACCGTCGCTCGCTGTCGGCCCGACCGTCGGCTTGGTGTGTCCCGGCCTTAACGATAAAACTTAAAAAGTGTGCAACAGATACGTTGGCATTTGTATCGCGATGCATCGTTTCTAACATATTTGTATAGGTAAAAAACTATTTATTTATATATAATTACTAGTGGATGCGATATATTTTTATTGTTTAGAAAGTAGGGCTGCACGATAAATCGCATGCGATATTTAACGTTCTCAAGCGCGTTCTCTCATCACCGCTGCTGCGTGAATATGACGTATCAAAACACAACGGAGACCTGAGGAAAAGCGGTGATTAAAGTCCAAAACCTGACTTGAAATAACCTAACAAATCAATCGAGGCTAAAGCGGTTCCATAAACCACAAATTAAGTTCACACAATCTATTCTTAAGCAGCCCTTAATGTCGATCATGGATCAAATCGATCCAACATCACAAACAGCGAATATATTTGTGCTGTTTAATGCATTTGAGACGTGTTTTCCTCAGAGCATAACTGGCATGTCACAGGTATATTCTTCATCTGTAAATGTTAGAAAGTCATGCAAATATATCCATTTTGCCGTCAGGAGTGGGTGAGGCTGCGCGCATGCGCAATATAATAGTAGCGCAATAATTCTGAGTAAAATATAACCATTTTATATATATATAACTTTTTGTTTCTTTATTTTTATTTTTATTTAGTGATTTTAATGCTTTTAAGAGCAATTTTAGATTGTAATGTTCTGCTATCTATAAAAGGTAAAGCTGTCATAAAACCAGAGATCAAGGCTGCATGGCTATAATAGTAGGCCTATGTGAGAGAATCAGTGGTAATATTGCGTTCCTATTGGTCAGTGTTAGAGGAACTCAACTTAGTCTGACAGTTAGCCTGCTCTGGAACAGGTTAGTTTCCCAGCATAAGTTGCCACAGTGAGGTTGATCTACGTTAAATTTGCTTTATGGAACCAAATCATTTTACAATGAGAGTCAGACTAACGGAAATAAGCCTGGCTTTTTCGGTAAACTTGTTTTATGAAACATGCCTCGAGGCATTAGAAGTCAGAAGACACTTAATATATGATTTGCTGTCTGTCTGAACCAAAGAAATAAAAGCGATCATATTTTTTCCATTGCATCGAAACGCATTGTTGAATCGAATCGAAATCGGTTCGCACTGCATCGTAATGGGGGTGAATCGTAACGCATCACATCGGTAGCTGCTTCATATGCATCTTTAATGCATCGCATCGTTCGCTATGCATTGAGATGCGTATCGCATTTGCCTCAGTTATGAGATGTACATCCCTACAAAGAAGAAAAGAAGAGCATGGATGCGCATGAATAAGCCTAATTGAGATCTATTTTAAACTTGGCCTTCAATATGAAAACACTGTTTCTGTTCTTGCATTCCGACACAGATAAATCATCACTGAGCAGCATAAGAACATGCAGCTTATTCCCTCAGGCTACATTCCACCTGAACAATATAACATCTCAGTTCTGTACATAACTTCTCAAAACTTTTCATCTGTAAAATAGCACATTCATAATTCTTTCTAGATAAAACAGAATTATGAGTGTGCAAATGTGTTGAGAAAAGTTATGTCCAAAATATAGAAAAAATAGAAAGAATTATGAATGTGCTATTTTACAGATGAAAAGTTTTGAGAAGATATGTACAGATGGACAGTCCTGAGATGTTATATTGTTCAGGTGGAATGTAGCCTGAGGGAAAAAGCTGCATGTTCTTATGCTGCTCAGTGATGATTTATCTGTGTCGGAATGCAAGAACAGAAACAGTGTTTTCGTATTGAAGGCCAAGTTTAAAATAGATCTCAATTAGGCTTATTCATGCGCATCCATGCTCTTCTTTTCTTCTTTGTAAGATGGTAGAAGTGACGCAACCAGAAACTGACATGTTTCTTGAGCAGCAAATCAGCATATTAGAGTGATTTCTGAAGGATCAAGATGCTGAAAATTCAGCTTTGCATCACAGAAATTTTACAACATATTCACAGAACAGTTCTTTCAAATTGTAATAATATTTCACAATATTACTGTATTTTTGATCAAATAAATGCAGTCTTGGAAGAGACTTCTTTCAAAAACAATAAATATCTTACCAACTTCAAATGCCTGAAAAGGTGTGTTACATTATTCAATATTCTTTACATGTCCAAATTTGATTCACTGAATTGTTTATATACACACAGATTTTTCCAGTGTCGGCAGTGACCCTGCGAGATCACAACTGCCACGGTGAATTTAATGGAAGCCATTTCCTGTTGCTTTTCCCGGTCATTTCCTGCGGGACAGAGGGAGAACTGGATGAAGTGAACGGAAGAGTTCATTACACGAATACAGTGAGAGACACATTATTCAACACAATTGTAAAATTAGTGTATATAAGCAATGTACCTATGATGTAATGTCTTGTTTTCAGCATAAAATTCTGTTATGCAACTGAAATTCTGTCATTTAGTTGAATTAAAAGAGAATGTTCAGTGAGTACCATTAAATGATTATAAAAGTAGAATGGTCCTGTAGTGCAGTAAATAAACCTGACCTGGGTCACACCGCCTCGCCATCACTGAAGATGATAAAGTTGTCAGCTGTAACCACACACCAAAAACAGATGACCCGGGTCACACTGAACCAGATCCAGCAGAACAAACCATTAACAGGTTTGGTGATGGGAGCGTCTTTAAAAGACACAGAGGCAGAAGGCGCATTTCATACTGCTATATATTTGAACTGTATTTTTAAGGTGTTCCTGTGGAAACAGAAACCATCCGAGGGTTTAAACAATGAGACAGGCGGGAGGGTGTTGGACGAGATGAGTCTGATAGCCATTCATGTGAGTGTTTCAAACCTTCAATGTGTACTTGGCAGCATCTCAACTGTTATGGGAACTGGAGGCTCATATTTTACGGATTTGAAACAATATATAACAATTCAGATTAAGTCTCTTATTGCTCACCAAGGCTGCATTTATTTGATCAACTATACAGGAAAAACAGTAATTTTGTGAAATATCTTTACAATTTAAAATCTATTTTATGGTTTTAAGTGTCTCTCAATCTCTAATCAAAAATAGTAGTTCAGAGTCAGCAAAGATTGCAAACAACCAACACCTAACAACAAATTCAACAAAAATAATAAATTAAGGCAGTAGCATACAATAATTAAACATAAGTAATTAAGAATAGGACAGCTAAAACTAAAACTGTACAAATAATAGTAATGCTAGGCTGTTACCGTGTGGGTTGTTCTGGGAGATTGTTGCTATTGCTAAAACATTAAAATTGTGAAATATTATTACAATGTAAAATAGCTGTTTTCTGTCTGAATATATTGTAAAATGTAATTTATTCCTGTAATGCATGCCTGAATTTTTTAGCATCATTGCTACAGTATTCAGGGTCACGTGCAGTGCTGGGGAAAGTTACTTTTAAAAGTAATGCATCGCAATATTGCGTTACTCCATAAAAATGTAACTGATTGCTATACTTAGTTACTTTATGTGGAAAGTAATTCATTCATTTTGCATCACTTTTTGTCACCTGGTTTGGGCTTGCTTATTTGTTTTTTTTTTATAACAAAAAAACTCTAAAGTTACATTTTTAGCAACTGTAAAGGCCCTTTCACAGCAAAAGTGAAATTAATAAGCCTCCGGCTGAAGGAAGTGTCTGCACCACACTCCTGATTTCCAAAGTAACTTTGTATCAAATTAGATACTTAATTTGAAAAAGCAACTCTGATATTTTATTGTAAACTTAAAAGTAATGCATCACTTTACTAGTTACTTGGAAAAAAAATAATCTGATTACGTAACTCTCGTTACTTGTAATGCATTACCCCCAACACTGGTCGCATGATCCTTCAGAAATCATTCTAATATGCTGATTTACTGCTCACGAAACATTTCTAATTATTATCAATATTAAATTAGATTTTTAGGACTCTTTAATGAATAGAAAGTTCACAAGAACAGCATTTATCTTGTAGTATTATAAATGTCTTTACTGACACTTCTGAGCAATTGAATGCATCCTTGCTGAATAAAAGTATTAATATCTTTCAATAAAATAAAATCTTACTGACCACAAAACAGTTTGTAAATGACATACATTTCTTTTCCTAACAGCCATTGCTCTAAACTGCATGTTTGTCATGTGTGGCTCACTTTTTTTCGTCTGGTTTCTCTCTGTTCAGATCAGCTGTGCATCATCTCTGATCACTCCTGTGAGTCCAACAGACATGACTCCTTCCTCCAGGCCTGTGGAGGCGCTGCGCTTCAGTCCCTGGGTGCCGAGAGGCCCCACCACTCCAATCCTGTCCATGGAGCTGTTTGTCACCGAGGCCTACGAGAAGAGAGCCGTGGGGCCCTGCGTGATCACCGCGTATGACCGTGTCTACGTGCAGGTCAGCGTTATCTGTCGCGTTTGTGTGCTTGTTTCCTCTCTGGCATCTCGTGAAGGTCAGAGCGGATGATAGCACAGCGGTGGAGTCCATAACATGATTAAAAGAGCTCAAGGACGTGAGACTCCTGTCGCCGTGTGGAGGTTTCATTAGTGTGTGCCAATGAAGGCCACAGATGGACATAATAACAAACTACACTTGCAGCTTTGTCGTGTACGATGTGAATGAGAAAACTCGTAGAAAAAAAAAATATTACCCACAAATAACAGCAAATAGATCTAATATAAACTAATAATAGTTCAGAGTCGTAGCTTGTAAGCAACCTACACCTAGCAACAAACGGAACAAAAATGTATACATACAAAAATTAAACATGAATAATTAAGAATAGTAAAGATAAAATCTAAAACTAAAAATACAAATATTAGTGTTACGTTTTTATATTTTCTAAAGAACTAGTAAGATTACGAAAGTGGTATATATTGCTAGAATTATTATTTATAAGTTACTACGATTGCTAAGGTGGCTTTTAGCATATGGCTAAGGTGTTCTGAGTAATTAAGGATAGTAAAAAAAAAACTAAACTTAATATGTACAACCAATAGCGTTACATTTCTATTATTTTCATGTTACTGTGAGGTTGCTAGGGTGTTATGGATGGTTGATATGCTGTTGCTACACATGTGATTGCTGGGGTGTTCTGAGTGGTTGCTACACTGTTTCTATGAGGTTGCTGGGCTGTTGCTATGTGATTGCTGGGGTGTTGCTATGTGGTTGCTGGGGTGTTCTGAGTGGTTGCTTCACTGTTGCTATGAGGTTGCTGGGCTGTTGCTATGTGATTGCTGGGATGTTCTGAGTGGTTGCTACGCTGTTGCTATGTGATTGCTGGGCTGTTGCTATGTGGTTGCTGGGGTGTTCTGAGTGGTTGCTACGCTGTTGCAATGTGGTTGTTGGGCTACGCTGCTGCTATGTGGTTGCTAGGCTGTTGCTGTGTGGTTGTTGGGATGTTCTGAGTGGTTGCTATGCTGTTGCTATGTGGTTGCTAGTAGGGCTGGGCAATATATATAAAAAAAATATATCTCGATATTGTCAAAATTT
Source organism: Sinocyclocheilus rhinocerous (assembly GCF_001515625.1). NCBI lineage: Eukaryota > Metazoa > Chordata > Actinopteri > Cypriniformes > Cyprinidae > Sinocyclocheilus > Sinocyclocheilus rhinocerous. Next base: position 136,691 of record NW_015642061.1, on the reverse strand, counting down.
GTATGATATTCGATATATATCTCGATATGTTTGCATTTGCTTTTAAATAATAAAAAAACATGAATTTCTTTTGCCCCCATTAAAAAAAACAACAAAAACAATTTAGATAGAAGTTATTGTTACAAAGTAAATACAAAATGTTTGTAAATGACAAAAATTATTCGTCAAAATTATTGCGATATTATCGTTAATATTCGTTATATCGCCCAGCCCTACTGTTGCTGTGTGATTGCTGGGCTGTTGTTATGTGGTTGCTGGGGTGTTCTGAGTGGTTGCTACGCTGTTGCTATGTGGTTGTTGGACCGTAGCTATGTGATTTCTGGGGTGTTCTGAATGGTTGCTACGCTGTTGCTATGTGATTGCTGGACTGTTGCTATGTGATTGCTGGGGTGTTCTAAATGGTTGCTATGCTGCTGCTATGTAGTTGCTGGGATGATTTGAGTGGTTGATTAATGTAATTTCTTTCTATTTCTCACTGTCAGATCTCGGTGGGTTCTGGTGTTGCGGAGGCCGTGGAGGTCCTGTCGTGTCTGGTCTCTCCTCTCTCAGATCCGCTTGCTCACAGCGGCTGGTCCATCATCAGAGACTCCTGCCCCTCTGACCCGTCCTTCAAACTGAGCCACAGAGAAACCCAGGAATCCACAGACAGCACAGGACATGATGAAGATGAGAAGATCTACAGGAAAAATGACAGAAGACTGTCACAGCTGAGACGAAATAAAGACAAGAGACCCGACAGACTCGGAGCAAAGAGACCTGAAGAACGCAGACGGAAGAGACGGGAGGACGAACGCGAGAGTGCAAACATGCTGCAGTTCAGTTTCATCCTGCGGCCCGTCTTTAATAACTCCATCCAGTTCCTGCACTGCCGGCTGCGTCTGTGCGCGTCAGTTAAGGGGCCCTCCGGGGCCGCCACTCGGATCTGCACAGACGGGCCTCAGATACCTGCTCTCACACACACAACTGCTTCTCAACAGGTAACGAACACTAATGTGGGAAAATGAGCTTTTTGAAACTTTGAATAAGTTGAATCAAAATCAGTGAATCAGTTGTTTCGCAAAATGATTCACTATTTCGAAGCATTCATAAATGCATGCAATTATTAAAATTATTAAAACAAGTATGACTAAAAAATGACTCTTATTACCCAGTTCTCTTAATGACTCATAAATGAGTCTAAAACCCATGAGTTATGGGATTTGAATCATTAAATAACTTACTCTCTCTTTGATTCCCTCAGTTTGGTTGTAGTAGCTCTTTAAGTTACCAAGTCAAGTCAAGTCTGCTTTATTGTCAATTCTTCCACATGTACAGCACATACACACAGAGAATTGAAATTGTGTTACTCTCAGACCCTTGGTGCATACAGATAACACTAACAGTAGAACATAAATACAGATAGATACAGATTAAATATAAAATACAACTATACAAATATACAAATAAGGTAAAATGTAAAAAAAATATTAAAAAAAATATATATAAAGCAGCACATGGTGCGTGGGGCAAAAGAGGGGAGGGGGGCAAGGTCGGGAGGGAGTTCAGCTTCCTGACAGCCTGATGGATGAAGCTGTTCTTCAGTCTGCTGGTCCTGGCCTGGAGACTCCGCAGTCTCCTCCCTGATGGCAGCAGACTGAAGAAGCTGTGTGTCGGGTGGGTGGGATCACCTGCAATGCAGAAGGCTTTGCGGGTGAGACGGGTCTGTAAATGTCCTGGAGGGAGGGGAGAGAGGCACCAACGATCTTCTCAGCTGCTCTCACTATGCGTTGAAGTGTCTTGCGGCATCCACAACTGATTATTTAATAATATAGTGTATTACATATTATTAACTATAGTAACATAATAACATTTTTATATATTCTATTAAATAATAACATTTTAAATCAATTCTATAAGCTTTAAAAGCATTTAAAGATGCAATGCATCAACATTGCTTTTTCCTGTTGTCTGTCTCTTAATTTTCTCACAATTTCCATACACTGTACTTCACCAGAAGTTGCATTTGCCACAGAGGCAAACTCATGCATAGGGCTAATTATCAAAAGTACTAAAAGAATCAGAATCAGAATGAGCTTTATTGCCAGGTATGTTTACACATACGAGGAATTTGTTTTCGTGACAGAAGCTTCCACAGTGTAACAGAATGACAGTGACAGAACAAAAAACACAGATGATAATAAAAAATAAAAAAAAATAAAAAATAGACCGAGTAAATAAGGAATAAAAATATACATGAATGTAATGGAACTGGAGCCAGAACTATTCAATACTTTATGATTATTATCCTTAGAAGAAATGAACACTAATTAGATCTCAACATGACATAATTTACTAATCACATCTGTCAATATCTGCTAGTAAACATTTCATATATGTCTCTCTCTCTATCATTCAGTGTGAGTACAGAAATCTCTCTCGGCCTGTGTTGGTCACGTATTCTGCTGGGTTTCTGGCTCCCCCTGCTGGTTTGTACACACCCTCATTCTCAACTCTCATTTACACAAAAGTTTTGCATTACTTTAACACTTTAATGTTTTATGTTTGTGTCTCTGTGTATGTGTTTATCAGGTAAACTTTCTCAAAAGCCTGCTGAGATCTCGAAACAGACTCCTGCACACAGCGGTGAGTTTTACCCCTCATATGTAATTTTTGGTTAATAATTGCCCTGCAAGGAAATTAAAAGGGATAGTTCACCCAAAAATAAAAATTGTCATCATTTACTCACCTTCAAGTTGTTCCAAATGTGTATGAGTTTGTTTTTTCTGTTAAACATAAAAGAAGATATTTTTAAGAATGTGGGTAATCAAACAGTAGTTGTTCTCCATTGACATACATCCCAGACAGCACACATACGTCCAGTGCTTGAAGTGGAAAAAAAGAA
>NW_015642061.1:133263-133726 GCF_001515625.1 Sinocyclocheilus rhinocerous | reverse complement strand
CTGTCTACTATACGGATCCATTCAGAATCGCTAAATCTCTGACCACCGCATAATCAACGTTTATTATAAAACACTCTTGCATTTAAGCCAAATACACGCTGAAAATAATAATTTTACTGACATCTGGACGCAAGTCATTATTCTTTCCGCAATCACTGATAAAATCGGCTGTGTTTTCTCTGCATTAGGCTGTTTTGAACTTACGGTTTGAATTCGTTTACTGGATCCTTGGACTTTACAGGAGTTTACCGGTTTAAAATGATGTGAACGCAAAAGCCTGCTTCTTTTAATTTTTAAGGTATTATTTTCGTTATTAAGTACTGATTCAAATTAGTAATCAATGATTAATTATTATTCTACTACTCTGTGCGCCTCCCCTGACATGCTCTCGCGCACCACACGCTCCGCTTGCATTCATTCACGTGATTGGTCGAGATGAGAGGTGATCCCGCCTGGGTAGTGG
>NW_015642061.1:127072-132913 GCF_001515625.1 Sinocyclocheilus rhinocerous | reverse complement strand
TGCACATTATTGGCAATATTGAGCTGAAGCTTGACTTTGCAAATTTAAAATCGCAAATCAAATCGCAATCGCAATATCTGTCAAAAAAATCGCAATTTGATATTTTCCCCCAAATCGCACAGCCCTAATTCTAAATCATAAACATCTTAAAGACATCTTTTAAATGTTTATTTGACATCTGATAGGAAACGTCCTATAAACTAATTGCAAGATGTCTGTTAAAGATCGCTTAATCTGGAAAGCATCTGCTGTGCACAAACATCTGACAGATATCTTTAAGATGTCAGTTTTACATACATACATTTTTGTACAGGTAAAGTACAGGGCTTGCACAAAAATAAGGACGTTCTTACGTTAAAAATAAGGTGGAAACTGTTATTTACCTGGTTTGTGTTTCAGAAACATACGAGAGTGCAGTGTTAGTGGTCGTGTTCTCTGCGTTTGTGATGGGTTTGTGTCTGATGGGGGCACTGTGGTGCATTTACAGTCACACAGGTACAAACACGCAGACCCTCACGCAAAACTTTCGTTTAACAGCGTTTTTTTTCTTCATGACAGCTGGTTATTAACACATATTATCCTGGTTGCCAGGGAGGCGTGATATGACCCAGAGAGACGGTATTAGAGACCACGCGACAGGACAGCGAAACCCGCCGACACTGATGGAGCAAACCAGCGGTTTCCACGAGGTGGACTAAAGATATCCCTGATAGCACACGTACATCATGGAGACGTCTATTTGACGTCTGCATTTACATCTGTAAGACGTATTTTTAAAAAGTGTTTGCTCATCTGCACGTCTATGACGTTTCCTATAAGATGTCAAATAGACGTCTATTAGATGTCTTTAAGATGTTTATGATTTAGAATTTATGTAAAACTGACATCTTACATTCATCTGTCAGATGTTTGTACACAGCAGATGCTTTTCAGATCAAGTGATCTTTAACACACATCTTGCAGACGTACGTGTGCTATCTGGGATACGACCATCAAATTCAAAACGTGACAGAAACAAACAAAATATGCTTTCTTTAAGGCTGAATTTGTGTACCACTGTTCTGAGGTGCTTTTAACATATTTTACTTGTTGCTTTTGTTGTGCTGCTAAATGTAACAGCGTAAATTATGTAAAACTATTATAGATTTGTGTATAAGATTTGCGCTCCTTTAATGTTCGTAAATTTGTTTAATTTTCAGTCCTTTCATTGTTTTTAATTTACTGTGTAGTAATCATGTCTTAAAGTGTCAGTATTAAAGAAATTTAGCCCGGACATGCTGATGGTAAGGGTTGGAAAGGATCTTTTCTTATGTAGGGTGAAGTCAGCTGGAAGGTCTGAGAAAGTACATGGTAAGTGCCCGTAGGCTACATAGTTTAAGTCTATTTAAATTGTTAAGGTTTAATTTCTAATACAAAGAGTAATTCAATCTACAATATACATTTGTATTACATGCATTCATGTGATCATTCAATTTTACGCAATGATATGCAAGTTTCTTCATTCTATTTTTTTCTTAAATATTACGTTTTGTTACTGTCCCAATTTACCTGAACATGTTAGATAAATTGGGACAGTAGCATTCAGCTAAAGTGGGACTCCCTATAAATTAAAAGATAATACATTGCTTAATGTGATAAATTGTTGTGTTTTACAGAAAATGTCACAAACTGTAGGCAGAAGACAGGAAAAGAAAAGAAATAAGAATAGAAATGTGTGAATATTAAGTTTTTGTGCGTAAAAAGTGCCTGGACCACAAAACCAGTCTTAAGTCGCTGGGGTATATTTGTAGCAATAGCCAAAAATACATTGTATGGGTCAAAATTATCAATTTTTCTTTTATGCCAAAAATCATTAGGATATTAAGTGAAGATCATGCTCCATGAAGATATTTTGTAAATTTCCTACCTTAAATATATTAAAACTTAATTTTTGTTTAGTAATATGAATTGCTAAGGACTTAATTAGGACAACTTTAAAGGCGATTTTCTCAATATTTTGATTTTTTTTTGCACCCTCAGATTCCAGGTTTTCAAATAGTTGTATCTCGGCCAAATATTGTCCTGTCCTAACAAACCATACATCAATGGAAATCTTATTTATTCAGCTTTCAGATGATGTATAAATCTCAGTTTCAAAAAATTGACCGTTATTACTGGTTTTGTGGTCCAGGGTCACATTTGTTACACACACACAACATAAACACGCAAATATGAAGGCATGTTTTACACACATACAAACGCATGTGTTACACACACACTTAAGCACACAGTTAGATACAAACACACAAGCAGGCACATCATAGAAATCATGTCATTTTTATACTACACAGTACATTGTAGTTCTGTTGAGGTGATTCAATTCTTTGTTTTTGTCCTTCTGTTGGAGTGTTTTAATTGTTTAAATTTGTACTTCTGTTGGACTGCTTTAATAATTCTTCAAATGTATGCTTCTGTTAAGTGTTTTAATTCAATAAACATTAAGTGTTTATGACTTCACAATCAATAACACAATCCGATAATGTCTATTTTTATAAAGTTATTCTTTTAATTTCTGAAGATTTTCTATTGCAAAAGATTATTTGTACAATGTCCTGCTGTAGGAAATTGTATTTTGTAAGCACAGACCAGAGAAAAATGTGTGTCCCACTTTACCAGACACAGTGTCCCAATTTACCTGAAAAAGCCCGAAGGGGAAAAAACAATGGATACTTAACATTTTTGAATCTCTGTATGTTTAAAACAACAACCGATATTCTTTCGAAAAACATGCTGGGGGATACAAGAGACTTTGAGAATTTGTTTAAAGCATAAATTGTGTTGGTAGAATTGATCTATTTGTATTTAAATCACAGTTTACCAAAAAGTGTCCCACTTTTGCTGACTTCACCCTACTTTAAAACAAGATAAACTTCTGCTGAGAGCTTGAGAATACAGAGATACTTGTACTTTCACAAAGAGATTGATGTTCTTATAAATCTGTTGCATTACTGCGTTTATTATTAAATGCCATATCATGTACATAGAGTGATTATTGTTGCTTTGAAATGTTCCATGATTATGACATCACAACCACGAGCACCCAATGATAAGTCTTGAAGCTATAAATCTACAGTAATGTGCAGCCTGCTGGAAGTGTTGACATATTTCACAATGCATTGTGTGCAATCAAGTTAGATATACATAAGCAAACATTTGTTTTGGTGCAAACATCTTTCATAAACATTATATAGTAGACTTTGGGGTAAAATGTAATAAGACCCCTGTACATTGAGCTACCCAAGGTGTTTGTGTGCAGCTGGTCTCTCTCAGGTCCCATGATACAGTCCGCTGCTGTTCTGTGAGTGTGCCTGTAGGTGGCGCTGTAGGTCCAGTCTCCTCTGGAAGCTGAGTGGGCAGTGCGAGCAGCTAAAGGGCTGGTAGCTGCTGTGTTTCCTGCTGTGAGTGATCAGATTGGAGCTCTGACTGAACGCTTTACCGCACACCACGCACACATGAGGCTTCTCACCTGAGAGATGACAGCGGCCACACGCATTAGCTCTGCCCCTAAAACTACTGAGCTGCCTGGCTGTTTACTACTGACTATACAGGCAGCTAATCTGCTTTAAGCACATATGCAAGTAGGCCTACCTGCATTTTCAGTTTTGCAACACTAGTATCCAACTTATTTTGCAATTTAGTTAATTTCTGTGAATGGGCTATGAATGCTATAGGTAAGACTAGAAGAATAACAGTGCAGTAAATGGTAAAACTATTTGCGTTACAAAGTAGTGTGTTTATGATTAAGACAATGAATTCTATTAATATGACACATGCCAATTTGCAATATAAGCAGTCATTGACACAGAACATATTTTTGCTTTGAAAAACGCTATACGCAGGTGGAGAACAAATGGGAAGTTCTTGTTTGTTTTGGTGATTTCAAATATCAACATTGGCTACCAGAAATCGCTTACTCTGCCTTTAATGTGAAACTTTAAGTGTTGCATTCATATTTTAGGCTCTTCTGCTTGTCTTTAATAAGGTGTGTGCTGAATTTGGACCTCCAATAGCACTGTATTTATGCACACGTTTCTACAGTTTGTTATATTACTGTACTCCTGCCATTAAATTAGTTAAATGTTAAATCTAATTAGCGTGGCTGTGTGTGTGTATTTTTAATACAAAGGCAAATTTGACAAAACTGGGCAAAATCTCTCTTCTGACCAACATAGTCAATGTCTTGATATTTTCTTTCCTCTTTTGTAAAGTCATAGAAATGCTGTAGTTTTTTTTTTATTTTGCTATAGGAGCAAATGGGAACACAACATTTGTATTAGGCGACATTTCCTTCTGAGAACCACAGAAATATGAAAAGGGTCCAGAGATTCTGACTTCAGCATGTTGCGTTCTGGAATTGCCTTATAATTTATTTGAATTATTAATGAAAATGTAAGTCAATGGAAACCCCATTATGTATTTTACCTGTGTGTATAAATGTATGTTTCTTCATGTCAGATTTCTGGTGGAATCTCTTTCCGCAGTAGGGACACGGGAACGGCCGCGTGTCAGAGTGAATGAGCAGGTGTGTGGAGAGAGTCGACGACCTCTTAAACACCTTCCCACAAACCTTACAACCAAAACTCCGCTCCTGAAACACACATTCACACAGGCTGTGTTTGGAATAGAGTATTGCCATACTAGTTATGCTGTATATAGTATGTAGACTCTTCACGCAGCATGTAAACTTTCTGTATGCATGATATTTGGATGGCCTACTACATCTTTACTCATTATTTGATAAGACTGCCAATAGTTTTTTTAGATTTTAGTTTAGTTATTTAATTTAAAGTAAAAAAATAGTTTTAGTTAACTATAATAATCTTGGTACAGTATTTACTTGCATACTATGTATACAGCCAGCTGTTTAGTACGTACTCTCACCCTCAGTATTCCTGTAGGTCTGTACCCATAAGGCCGTTGGGCATGGCCCGGGGAGTCGGCCAATGGGAGAGCAGCCCTGTTGACATGTGAATTGCACAAGTGCGATGCCAAACCCACAGCAGAGGACAGGAGCTACAGAAGACATAGCAATATTAATATCACACCATATCATAAATGGAAATAACATTGTGTTTTACCTTGTTCTAATGTGTTACTGTTAAACCACATGTGATGTATCAAGTTTGGGGTTTAAAATGTGCATGTCATCACATATGAAGCACGAAATGTTTGAGCATGAAACCCACACAAACCCACATGTGATTTTGTATAAGCTGTGAATGTGTGAAAATCCTGTCAGGTGATCAGATCAGGACTAAAGCATTGTCAAATCAATAAATCATTATCAAATCAGTACATCTTTATATTTTACTCTATTAATTTTAACTTTATAAAATGTTCTAGCTATATGCTTTCCCTCTGCATAAATCAGGTATTCTTCTAGCCTATTTCTCATTTGTGAGCAGCTTTGGATTAATATGGAAGGCAGTTTCTGCCATGTAATTTAAAAATATATATATATAATTAATTAAATTAAATAAATAGAAAAGTTAAATTACCTACGATTTTTTAAATCTTACAATTCGGAATTTTTTTGCAATTTTGAATTCACATTTCACAATTCAGTTTTTTTCAGCCCGATCTCACAGCAATTCATGCATATTTTACGAGGTGGCTAATTCGTACGAACTCGTATGACCTCACTCGTACAAATTAATATGATTTTTGCTAAATCGTACGTATTTTACGAGTTGCACAATTAGTATGAATTTGTACGAATGACCTACACCTAACCCCGCCCCTAAACCTACCCATCACTGGGGTCTAGACAAATCGTACAAAATCGTACGAGTGAGGTCATAC
>NW_015642061.1:116817-126638 GCF_001515625.1 Sinocyclocheilus rhinocerous | reverse complement strand
TCCACCTACCCCCGCCCCTAAACCTACCCATCACTGGGGTCTAGACAAATCGTACAAAATCGTACGAGTGAGGTCATACGAATTCGTACGAATTAGCCACCTCGTAAAATACATACGAATTGGTCGTGAGATAGCGTTGTTTTGTTCCCGCCACTTAAAGGGGTCATATGATGCGATTTCATTTATTCCTTTCTCTTTAGAGTGTTACAAGCTCTTGGTGCATAAAGAAGATCTGTAAAGTTGCAAAGACTAAAGTCTCAAATCCAAAGAGATATTCTTTATAAAAGTTAAGAGTTAGCCACACCTACCTAAAACGGCTCGTTTGAACACGCCCCCACATACCTACCTCACTATGTGGGAAGATTTGCATAACACCGCCCAAATGTTCACACAAAGAAAGAAGGAGTAACTTTTATTCTCGCTGTAATATTGAAAAGTGAAAAGGTTTTGTAAAAATCGACGCGTTTCAAAAAGGCGGGGCATAGAGGAGAAACAATAATGTACAGTATGTGGAAAATAATGTGTTTTTTTAACTTTAAACCGCATAAACACATTTCATTACACCAAATACACAAAATAATGTTCTTTTTAGCAGCATCATATGACCCCTTTAATATAAATAAGAAAGGTAGCCTAATTGCAATTTTTAGGTCAGAATTTTGTCTTTTTTCTCATAATTGCGAGATATAAACTCACAATTCTGAGAAGAAAATTCTGAATTTTGGTTTTTTTTTTATTCCCGTGGCGGGAAATATTAATAAATCATCGGCTGAATGAATAATGTTTTCTCATCATCAGCTGCGGCCCATGAATCTAAATGCATTTGTTCTGTGCTGTCGAGCTGATAATTGCAATCAGGTGTGTTCAATAAAGGACACACGGCCGTTCCTCACCTTCTCACCGACTGGACATTCACACAGCGGCGTCTGGACACTGCTCAGCTGATGGTGACTGAGTAAAGCCTGAATCAGACACTCCAGCTCGCTCTGTCTCTCCATCGCAACAGAGCACGAAAGCTTAGACAGTGGACAAACTCCAGACTGCTTCACTGCCATCACACACAATACAATAGAATGGAATATGTCCTGTCTTTTCATCTTAGCATGCAAAAATGACTACTGACGACATGAATTAAAATAAAACAAAATATTAAGTGATGTTTTTGCGCAGTACAAGGATTTAATCATTTTTGGAGCACACACATTGAATCACTCACTCAGTCCTCTTCATTAAGGCCCGTTCACACCAAAAACTATATTAACGATCTGTTTATTGAGCCAGGTCTCATGAAAATGCTTATCAGTAACATTTTTGTGTGTGTGTGTATTTACGTGCGATTTATTAATGTGGTCAAAAGTACCGTCCTCGAAACCATTCGGTACTGAAGTTTTAAAAACGTCCATTTCCCGCTAAGATTTGAGCAGATTCTTAAACAGCGCTGATTGGTCATTGTGCTCAACAGATATGTCTGTGATTGCTTCAGTGATCATCGCTTCCCGCTCTTCACCGAGCGCGCACACAGAAACACACAAGAGCCCTTAAAACGCACGTGAACACAATGACCAATCAGCCCTGTTTAAGAATCTGCTCAAATCTTAGTAGGAAATGGACATTTTTCAAATTTCAGTACCGAATGGTATTGCGGTCGGTACTTTTGTTGACACTACTACTATTTATACGCAAAAACTTTGCCTGGCGCTTGCACTCTCAGACTTGTATTCTCAGGCATTTGCACTTCCGCTAGCGACGTCACTTGCAGTCTTTTTTCTTTTGTTCTATTTATTGATTACTTTTTGTTTGACTTTGGCGCGCATACGATACGCACGTGTTTGACATGCATATAATACGCAGTTTTTGCGTGCATATGATACACACTTTGTTGGCGTGCATATAATACGCATTTAATACACATCTACACCACACCCCTAAACCTACCAATTGTGTATCATATGCACACTAAAGTAGAAATAGAAACAGAAAATCGTGCCATTGAAATGCACATTCATGAGATCGGGTTAGTTTATTCTAAGCGCGCGCTGCCGCTTTAAACGTTCGCGCTCATTAAAGCTGGCTGGATTCTGATTCGCTGTCAAAGTTTTTATAGTTCATTAGCTGGAAAAATTGTGCTGAAAGTGATTCCAATGATAGCATTACTTTGTGTCGTTTTTTGTTATAACTGTAGAATGTTTTTTAAAACATTTGAAATTATATGGTTATCGCTATATTGCCCTTGGTTTGAACGGGCCTTTACAGCTCTCAGGCTCACTCTCTGCAAAGCATTATGGGAAATATATTCTTAAAACTGAACAGCGCGATACAAGGCAGTTGGAACTGTTTTTGTTATTATTAAACATTCATGAATATTCACAGCTAACATGGAATGTTCTCAGAACGTTCTGGCAAGGTTCTCCATGTTATGAACAAATGTTGTCCCAGTAATGTTAGTAGAACATTTGTTTAAAGTTACACAAAAACAGAAACATTTATTTGGACGTTCATCTAACATTTTGTACTGTGCTAAACTGAGCATTGTCACTGCACTTGTATACTGTTGCTCTCTTTTTGGTTTGATTGCTTCTATTGTTCTCATCATTTGTAAGTCGCTTTGGATAGAAGTGTCTGCTAAATGATTAACTGTAAATGTAAATAGATGTTTCAGGATGTTCAGAGGACATTCAAAGTAACGTTCCTATAACGTTTGCAAAATGATAACACAATGTTCCCTTAACGTTTGCACAAATGAAATAAATTACAAATGTTTTAAAAACGGGTCGTTTTGAACGTTCAGAGAACATTCAGATAAAATGTTTTCATAACTTAATGGGGACATTAGCAAAACATTCTTAGAACATTTGTGTTAGCTGGGCTTTTAATTATTCGGAATAGTGGTGAGGTATTTAGTTCTTGGAAAAAATATCATAGTGAGTCATTCAAGTTGATCATTTGTGGGAGTTTTGTTCAAGTTAAGTTCTCATGAGCTGCAAGCTGTCATATTCTCATGCCACACTATTCCAGTCACTGCTGGTGTTACACTGTGCTGAGCTGCTCTTCATATACCTGCAGTGGATGAAGGCCAGGGTTCGGGTTCAGCTCCAGCTCCATCAGTGCTGTTATGGGTTCGGCTGCTGTCGGTGGATGTGCACGGAAGCAGCTCCAGAGCCGCAGAGCGACTGCTGGACGTCCATGCGTCATGATGCTGATGCTGAGAGTGGGCGGAGCGTGTGGAGTGATGCCCCGCCCTCTTACTTTTCACTAGAAACGATCGAGGCATTTTTAAAAGCGGGACTGAAGCCACGACAGATCAGGTCAGGTTACAATCTGAAATGAAAGCACAGCAAATCCCAAATGTTTTAATAGTTTATTCATAATAATCAATATGTTAATGAGTTCAGTGAACAATATAATATATTTATTCATAATAACTAGTATAAATATTTAAATTCTCCACATTAGAAGATAAATGAACAAATAAAGCTAAATACTATAAAATATAATTAATATTATAAAAAAATGCAAAAATGTACAAAAAAATTTATAATTTTTTAAAATTAAAATTAAATAATAAATTTTATTTAATTAATTTACATTTTAAAAAGGCCTCTAACACTTGCTTTCTCTCGTCTTTTTCTATTCTACGTACTTGATTTATTTTTATTTAGTATACAAAAAAAAAAAAAACTTTCTACATGTACTGTGACTAACCGAGACTTGTTATAGGACTTGAGTATTATTGCTCTTTTGTTGATTTTGATTGCTCCTCATTTGCAAGTCCCTTTGGATAAAAGCGTCTGCTAAATGACTAAATGTACATATAATATTTACTTTTTTAAATTAATATTTAATTATTTCAATATAATATTTTAATGAATAAAACTTTTATCATATATATAAACATTATCATAATATAATATTATATATACTATACATTTAATACATCATAAGAGGATATAGCGTTCATAAATAACAGTATAGAAAAAATACTATACAGAAAATTATATATTCAATATATATTTATTCAAAATTGTATATTTAGTATCAGTATTATTTTATTTCATAATAGTAATATATTATATGAATATATACAAATTATCATAATATTAAACAAAATATGCATTTATTCAATATATAGCTATTATAATCAGTATTGTTACTTTTCGTAATTTTCCATATTAGACGATAAATGAGGAGGGTAATTATTATAATTGTATACAATAAGAAAATATCTAAATACTAATATATAATATGTGAATTAAATTGTCATCAAATATGTTTATTCATTATACAAAACTTATTTTCATTCTCCACATCAGTAGAAAAAATAACTCGAAAAGAATGAAATATTCAATTATTGTGAGAATGTATACATACTAATATAGAAATAATCCTGATGTAGATTTTTGACTCTGATATGAAGATTGTTTTGCTTGAACAACAATAATCGACAAAACAGATTTGAATGTTCTGTGTGCGGTTGATGGCGATGCAGCTGTTCAAGACTGAATTCAGTTAGAACAACAGAATCTGAGGTTTAGAGACGTGAAGCAGCATCAACACCTGCACCGGCTCACCTGCATCTCCAAACGTCTCGGAAATCATCCAGATCATCATAGAGCCATTGTTCAGATGAGTTCTCGACATAGACTTGTTATTTGTTAACTTTCATTAAGCTCTCGACATTAAAAACTAAAATGGGTAACACTTTATTTCGATAGTCCACTTTAGACATTCTATTAACAGTAAGTAACTTTGCAACTACATGTCAACTAGCAGTTAGTAGAGTATTAGTAGACTGTCTGCTTAATATCTTATAACACTTTCTTTGTCAACTTATTTTACTAACCCTAAACCTACCCTAAGTCTACTCTGAGAGTTAGTAGACATGTAGTTGCAAACTAATGAGAATTAGTTGACATGTAGTTGACATGTAGTTACAAAGTTTTTTATAGTTAGTAGAATGTCTAAAGTGGACTATCGAAATAAAGTGTAACCCTAAAATGCACTACATTTTGACCCAAGTTTCTCTAAACAGGTGTAAAAAGTAAAAGACACGATTTATTCCAAAACTACACTAAATTTAAACCATTCAGCATATATTAAGAATGTGTTTTTTTTTGATGCACTAATAAGAGCCACCTGCAGCATTAATAAGATGAAAATAAAAAAAGCTCCACAAGTTAAAAGTGATGGAAAATTTTTTAGATGCACAACCATGATATAACTGCTGTTCCCTTTAAAAAAAAATTTTTTTTTAGTATTTATTATTTATATTTATAGCTGTAGCTGTATGTCTCTTGGTGTCAGACTCACCCTCGGGTGTCCAGATGCGGGCGATGCAGATGCGTCTGGTTGTGAGAGTTGTGATTCGGTTCTGAAGCTGCTACAGGAAGTACGAGAGTTTTCTGATGTGTCCTCACCAGACTCGCTTCAGACATCAAATCAGGACGGCTGGTAAATCTGCTCATTCGTCATCACTGCCATCCATAAGAAAAGAGCAGAATATGCAAATCACTGTCACTTTCATTCTGCATTTAACCAAATTGTAATTAAATCTCCCAATGCAGGAAATGTATCTGAATTATGTTTCAAAGTATCAAATCCTTCTACAATTCCGCAGGAGAAATAAATGAGTCACTACAAGCTAACAGGAAACCTTCTCTGGTTGTTCTGGCAAGGTTCTATCAAAGCTATCAACAAACATTCTTCTACCAATGTTAATAGAACTTTCAATCAGAGTTATCATTAATAACATTCTCAAACATTAGCACAAAAAAAAAAAAATTCTGGAACTTCTTGATCACTGGAAGAGAAATGTTTGGGTTAATATTGAGATATTTTGAAGATTGGACAAAATTACAGTCTAGAGGAAACACATTTAAGTCAATGATCTCAACAATGCAAAAAGTGCATTCTGTTCTTCCTCAGAGAGACAAAATGATATAACATATTCATCAAAATTAAGTGATTTTTTATACTTAAAATTAGTCATTATCCCTTGTTAACGTCCTTTTTCTGACTCCATTGGCAGATGTTTGTTCTTATTTTAAGCATAAACTCACTTTAAAGGGACAGTTCACGCAGAAAATAAAATTGTCACCATTTACTAAGGTTGTTCCAAACTTGTATGAGTTTCTTTCATCTGTTAAACACAAAAGAAGATTTTCTGAGTAATGCTGGCAACCAAAACATTGCCGGTAACCATTGACTTCCATAGCATTTTTTTCCATACTACACTCTAAAAAATGCTGGGTTGTTTCAACCCAACTTTGGGTCAAATATGGACTAACCCAACCGTTGGATTACATTTTTAAATTGCATTTTTAACCCAAAAGTTGGGTTAGTCCATTTTTGACCCAAAGTTGGGTTGAACCAACCCAGCATTTTTTTTTTAAATGTATGTAAGTCAATGGCTACCATTAACCGTTTGGTCCCCAAACATTCTTCAAAAAAATTAGGTTCAAAAAAGAAAGAACTCATACAGGTTTGGAACAACATGAGAGTGAAATGATGACAATATTTTTATTTTTTTAATTAAGGTTTTTTCAGAAAACAAAATTTCTTAACTTATGTCAAGTAAATATATTTTCATTTAAGAAGATTTAGATATTTGTAAAGAAAAACTAGTCTAAAATACGAAGAAAAACACTTTTTTTTTTTTTGCAGTGAATACAAACACTTCTTATCTCATCTGATCTGTTCTCCACATGTATTTCAATGCTCTAAACTCTTACTGTAACTATAAAAACTAACCTCTGATGGATACAGTGTTCTTCTGGTAGATCATCTGAATGCTCCAGACCTTCATACGAGCATCAGTGGCTCTAAACTCCTCTCTGGGCTTATGATCAAATAGGCTAACAAAAACGCTGAATATTTAGCAGCTGTGAGAGATGGTGGGTTAAACAAAGGCTTCAGGAGTTCATGAGACCACAGAGACGTGAACACTGCGCCCACACCGACCCACTGTGTGATTTCTCATCTGGTTTGCTTTTTGATTTTGGTGCGTACAGAGGGCTGAAGGAGATTACCCAGCATGCCAAGGGACAAAGTCATTGTAGTTTTACTTTTTTAGCAGAACAAGGAAAGACAAACTACAAAACTGGAGAAAAATTGCAACAATTTAAGAGAGAATTAAAAGAAAGTAGCTAAAACCATGGTTAAGTTTCAGAAGAGTCGTTATATTTGTGTTAAAGTCTGTTAATCCTATAAATGGAAAATATATTTTTAAAGTATTTTTTATCATTATTGTATAGTTATCATTCTTTGTGTGAACGGACAGCTTTTCATACATAAAATACATGTTTAATTTGATTGAATTTAAGTTTATTTTTAGATGCTTTTTATGTAAAGCGATTTGAGTTACCAATTTGAATGAAATGTGCTATAGAGGTAGGCTATAACACCTCTTAAAGCAGAGTTTAAAACATTGGCCTACAGCATAGCTGTTCATTACTTTGCAAAGAGAGAAAGGAACAATGTAAAGATGTTCCTTCACCTCACCTTTACGTTTGTTTTCACTTAGGCTACAGACACTTTCCTACCAAAGGCACTTTCAAGAAAGCGCACACAGCGCATTGTTTCGAGTTCCTAGAAAGATGCAAAGAAGACAATGCTAAAAAACGAAGAGATCAAGGCGATCAAAGAAGCCCACCGGGCCCTCCGTCTCCCCTAGAGCTCCTGCTCGTTTTTACCCACAAGCCCACCGCTTCACCTGCTCCATATGCAGACACACAGCCCCTCCGCCGCCCTCACCGCAGAGCGACGCTCCTGACACACGGGGGGGAAGGAGTTAGCGATAAGCATCGCGAGTCTCTGAGGGTTTGTGGCTCAGGGGATTGAACACTGGAAATTCATCTAGTTCAGCTTCATCTAAGTGAGATTCACCAGCTGTGCGGGTCAGGAAAAGAAAAACACAAAGTACAACAATCTTTTATGATCTTGAATGATTTTAAAACACCTGTGTAAAATACACTGTAGGCCTATATAAAACATAAACTTGGATTAAAGCCTGTACACACCATGAAGAACGATAAAGCTTTAATAAAAGAGCGGTCAAAATATTTAGGCGAAAAAAGTCAACTGTCTATTATAATTTATCTATATAAGAAATGTCTGAAGCACAGCAAATCCGTGTGACAAAACGCTTGCGAAATTCGCAGAATAATGGTATGTGAACTTAGGAAAAGCAAATCCACACTACAAGATAAAAACGAGGATTCATGCATTTGGAATCACATTCAGATCGATTTTTGCATCCTATGAATGATTAAAAACATGGCTAATTCATCCATTTGAGCTTTAAAAGCTCTATGATTTAAAGCGGCAAAACTTCAGCGTGCGCTTAGAATAAACGAACGTTTATTTCTTCTATGTGGACGCGAAAATGGCTAGTTATCGTTAGTCATTGTTCCTTGGTATGTAGCTTTCCTTATCGTTAGTTATTGTCAGCTAATAAAGTTTTCATTCTAGCTATGGTTCTTGGAATCAGTGGGCACTTCTGTTGAAAATTGTAGGCCAGAAACATTATTTGATCTGACATGACTGCAGTTTTTATCAGCTTAAAATCAAATCATGTTTAGCCTCACCAAACTGCGAAAGATAAAGAGTTCGTACAAAAAAAAATGTCACCCTTCTGGACTGCATTATATTATTCTGTAATTTTTTCCTTTGAATATCTCTGCTCTGCATTATAGGCCTATCACTTGCGGTTGCAGTGAGAAAACAAAGAGGAAGAGTGACAAATAAATGTGTCACTTTCTCACGACCCACCTTAATTCTGTTTTTTTTTTCTCGCAAATCCTCTTCGTTTCATGATGTACATCTGATGATAGCAGAAACAAAAACAGCACGTTTTATCACAGCCAGTGTCAGTTATTGTGAAGAAAGAAGCACAAACACACTTACAAACAAGCAAAACATTTGAGAGACATACGATTGTTGGTTTGAAATGCTAAAACAATAAATGTTGAACATGAAGACAGTCAGTATCGTGTGTGGTTTGTGGTTAATGGTTGATGTGGATTGCTAATGTGATTCTCCACCTGTGGTTCCTCTGATAGGACACCTTTGTGAACCTGAGGAGAACTGACTTCACACATCTACTAAATCACCTGATTCAAACACATTGAGACTTCAGACATGACTAAGAAAAGACCTGGAGCATTTGAGACGCACAGATAAAGACATTTGATCTGATGCAGGACATTTCAGGTGGGGTTTCATTGTCCAAATGCATTTTAGCACCAAATAAAGTATATGAAACATTTATAGTGTAACAAAAACAGACAAATGCATGATACCAATCACTGTCTCTGTGAATGCAATGAAAGATGATGTAAAGCATCAAAACACTTTCATAAGACCGTCTGAAAACCCCCCACATGTTGTACAGTCAGAATGACTGTCGGTATCTGAATGCCCTTTCCGTGACCTGGCCTGGCATAACTTCACACCATCTCACTCTCTGTTGGTTGGGCTTTCTGCTGATCGCCGAGTGCACTAGAGTAGGTGTGTATGGAGGTGTGTGAATCGCTCCGCTCGAAGGTACTCAAGATACTCACAGTTTCACTATGGGCATTGGGCAATGACATCATCCCGAAGTGAAACGCCTCTCAGACTCTCTATCTCTGCAATCTAAAAGATGGAAATGTGACGCTTAAACAGGTTAAACGGAACCACAAGAAGCAGAAGGTCTCAGGCCGTGACATTTTCACTTCAGACTGTTTTGATCAGTTGTGTTGTGTGATGTAGTCAGTGATGTATCTTCGTTCTTTGGGCTTTGGGAAAATACATTACATATATATATATATATATATATATATATA
>NW_015642061.1:110905-115149 GCF_001515625.1 Sinocyclocheilus rhinocerous | reverse complement strand
CTCAAAACAACCAAATAGCTGGGGTTGTCCCTTTTTAACCCAGCGCTGGGTTATATTTAACCCAGCATTTTTTAGAGTGTATACTTTATAATTGTATATATGTGTGTGCGTGTATATATATATATATATATACACGCACACACATATATACAATTATAAAGTATACACTCTAAAAAATGCTGGGTTAAATATAACCCAGCGCTGGGTTAAAAAGGGACAAACCCAGCTATTGGGTTGTTTTGACCCAGCAGTTGGGTTCAAAACAACCCAACCGCTGGGTCAAAACAAACCAATAGCTGGGGTTGTCCCCTTTTAACCCAGCATTTTTTAGAGTGTACATATATAAATATGTAAAATAAAATAAAAATATATATGTACAATAAAAATATAGTCAGAAAGATATTTCTAGTGTTCAAAATCAAATTGTTTTAATCAAAAATGTTCTTATTAAAAAACGTGTGCAAAATGTCAGGCAAATTAATGAAAACAGTAACATTTGAAAACCAGTTAATGGTATTGCACTCAATGAGCCTCATTAATGAGACATGAAATCATGAGCAGAATGAGCAATTTAAACAAAGGTTTGCAAACAATTTACATAGAAATGTGTTCTGCTCATGTTTCATGAATCCATTTTAAAAATGTTTTTAAAGTTGTAAATAAAAACAAGGTTATTGGAGTATCTTTTGCAAGAAAATGCCATTTCAGTCTTTTTTTTTACTTTAAATTCAATCTGTTAATTAGATTTCTGTGTAATTATTTCTAAACATGTTGTCAAACTAAACCCTACACCATTTTTTTTTTCATTGTGAGGCTTGATTTGTGTGATTGTGAGTTTATGTTCTTTGAACCATCAAGGCCAAAAATCATTTAACATTCATCTCAATGTAGAAGCAAAATTCTGAATTGTTTCTTAAAGAAATCAATAAATAACTTATATTGATATATAAAAAAAAACTTATAGGATTGGTGTGAATCTCAGGCCGGTTTTGAGCTGAAAACCGCGGGCCTGCACTATTTATAGAGGAGCTTCTTCTAAAAGCCCCAGCAGGAGCAGGACTGGAGGAGGGCGTGTGTCGATTCACACAAACACACCCTGCACTTTCAGAGGGCAAGATTGAGTCAAAAGGTGTGAAACCACACGTCCGAGAGAGATAGAGATGGACGCTTTTTCTGTCGCATGAACATGTGGGGCTCAAAATGAGCACAACTTCTCACAGAAACATGTATAAACAACAGAACATTAATGTGCGTAACTTATCATAAAATTCAGTCCTCATGAATCTGTGCTAAACGATTATGAGAGACACAAAACTTAATATTCAAATACTAAACAGCGTTTGCTTAGATGCAGGGTTATCAAAGGTAAATAAAACGAAATCGAAAATTAAAACCTTAAAAAATGGTAACTGAAATTAAACATAACAAACTTTTAATTTCAGGTAGTTGCCAAGCCAACATTTCTCATTTTAATAGTTTAACTTGATGTAGTAAAATAACTTATCTATCTATCTATCTATCTATCTATCTATCTGTATGTATGTATGTATGTATGTATATATATATATATATATATATATATATATGTGTGTGTATATATATATATATATATATATATATGTATATACATATATATACACACACACATATATATACACACACACACATATAACAAAAACTACTAAAAATGACAAACACAAAAGCTAAAAACAGGATAGTCAGATTATTTATTTATTGGTCATTGGCACAATATTTTTTATGGCATTCAAATGAATGTGTTTACATGACAGAATTAAGAGCAGAGCCTAAGCAATAAGAAAGTTGGAACTATAATGCTGAAGTTTAGAGGTTGCATTAAAAAAAAAAACACTAGAAGTGTTTGTGATAGCAGAAAATAAAATTATGTTTCTGAGGCACCAAAAAACTGGATGAATCTGAATATTAATGGAATAATTAAAATTAAAAAAAAAAGAAATTAAATAAAAATATGTTTTGCATCACCTTATCATTCCAACCCTGTTTTGAAATATTTATTTTATTATTTATTTATTTATTTGTGTCTGTGTGTGTGTGTGTGTGTTCTACAAAGTAAAACCATTTATTTATTGATTGATTGATCTATCACTTTTATATTCAACATTAAAACTTCCAGCAGATGAATGTGATGAGGCTTTATTTTTTTAAGATATAAACAGAAAGGTATTTAACAATTAAGAGCAGGGTTTTCATCGTTCATGTGAGCTCATCGAATATAAAAATCATAGTTTAATGGGGTTTTTTCTTCCGTGAAATATACCATATTCTGCAGCATCCACCCAACAACAGCCTCTTTCTTGTATCTTTGAACTGTCATTAAAAATGTAAAGACGAGAATGCAATGTTCAACGAAAAAGATACTAATGATTTCATGATTATTGACTAACTGAATCAAGTCAAGTCACCTTTATTTATGTAGCGCTTTTAACAATACAGATTGTGTCAAAGCAGCTTTACAGTATTAAATAGGAAAATAGTGTGTCAATAATGCAAAAGTAAAATAGTAAACACTAAATTTTCAGTTAAAGGCAGTTCATCATTGAATTCAGTGATGTCATCATCCAGCTCAGTTTGGTTCAAATAGAACATGAATCACTATTTATGAAAATATTTGCTAAAAATACTTTTAGTTTTCACAAATCTTTCAGCATGTGTCTCAATCTGATGTGTGGGCTTGTTGTAAATCCCCAGTGTGAGGGAGCTAAAAATGTGTGACATGATGATAAACGGGGGTTTCCTACACAACTAACATTGTTTTCACACTGTGAACTCTTTTTTTTTTCACTTTTCAAGTAACTTCTAGAAACTTGAACCTCAATAACTGCATTCTGACACGACACCGTGCTTTCAAAAAGTGACCTTGTGATTGAAATTACACATAAATCCATAATTTTAACAGAAAAAATATATTAAGACAATCAAAATACAACACCCAGAACACACTAAGAACCACTCAGTGATATTTGTAAGTTTCATGTGTGTAAGTGGCAGGTTCATTTAGAAAGTGACATTTAAAATAAACAAACAAAAGTATTAAAACAATCAAAATGCAACACTTTACTCTGATCATAAGCGCAACTTCAAGTAAATCCAGGCCAAACTAACCCAGCTTTCGGTTTCTAGCTATATCTGTCAGTGGATCACCAGCTTTCTGACAGATAGGCAACAGCTAGTGAGACTGTGGAAATTCATGTCAAACAGGCACCCCACCAGCACTGGCGCCCCTCAGGGTTGCGTCCTCTCCCCACTGCCCTTCTCCCTCTACACCAACGACTGCACATCTAATAACACCTCTGTCAAGCTCCTGAAGTTTGCAGACGACACTACAGTCATCGGTCTCATCCAGGACGGAGACGAGTCTGCTTACAGAAAGGAGGTTAAAGAGCTGGCTGTCTGGTGCAGTCACAACAACCTGGAGCTCAACACACTCAAACCTGTGGAGATGATCGTGGACTTCAGGAGAAAGCCCCCTGCACTCCTCCCACTCACCATCATGAACAGCACTGTAATGACAGTGGAGTCATTCAGATTCCTGGGAACCACCATCTCTCAGGACCTGAAGTGTGACACTCACATCGACTCCATTGTTAAAAAGGCCCAACAAAGGTTGTACTTCCTTCCCCAGCTGAGAAAAGTCAACCTGCCACAGGAGCTGCTGAAATTGAAATCTACTCTGCCGTCATCGAGTCTGTCCTGTGCACATTAATAACTGTCTGGTTTGTTTCAGCTACAAAATCAGACATCAGAAGACTACAGAGAACGGTTCGGACTGCTGAAAGGATTGTTGGTGCTCCCCTGCCAACCCTCCACTGTATACATCAAGAGTGAGGAAAAGGGCTCAGAAAATCACTCTGGATCCCTCACATCCAAGCCATCTCCTTTTTGAACTTTTACCATTGGATCGGCACTACAGAGCACCGAATACCAGGACAGCCAGGCACAAGAACAGTTTCTTTACCCAGGCAATCTACCTCATGAACAGTTAAATGTTCTCTCATTGTGCAATAATAGTATGTGCAATAACCTTATACGTATTTTTCACCCTACATCCTAGTACATCCCTACAACTTAATTTTTTTTATTCTATCCCTATTCTATCTATAGCACACCTGTACATACAATTTATTCTTTTTTTGTGGTTTATATTTATGCATGTGTATTTTATTCACATCTCATTTTTATTATCTGTGTGTTGTTGTTGTCTCCGT
>NW_015642061.1:104850-109848 GCF_001515625.1 Sinocyclocheilus rhinocerous | reverse complement strand
CGTCATCGAGTCGGTTCTGTTAACTGTCTGAACTGTCTGGTTTGTTTCAGCTACAAAATCAGACATCAGAAGACTACAGAGAACGGTTCGAAGGATTGTTAGGATTATTGGTGCCCCCCTGCCTACCCTCCAAGAACTGTATACATCCAGAGTGAGGAAAAGGGCTCAGAAAATCACTCTGGATCCATCACATCCAAGCCATCTCCTTTTTGAACTTTTGCCATCTGGTCGGCGTTACAGAGCACCGAATACCAGGACAGCCAGGCACAAGAACAGTTTCTTTCCCCAGGCAATCTACCTCATGAACAGTTAATGTTCTCCCATTGTGCAATTAAAGTATGTGCAATAACCTTATACTTATTTATCACCCTAAATCCTAGTACATCCCTACAACTTTTATTTTATTTTATTCTATTCCTATTCTATCTATAGCACACCTGTACATACAATTTATAATTTTTTTGTGGTTTATTTATATTTATGTATGTGTATGTTATTCACATCTTATTTTTATCATCTGTGTGTTGTTGTTGTCTCCGTGTACTGGAAGCTTGTGACAATAAAACAAATTCCTTGTATGTGCAAACATACTTGGCAATAAAGTTCTTTCTGATTCTGATTCTAAACTTATTTGACATAAACATCATTCAGGACATAATTTTAGTTTCCATACAAAAGTCTCTAAATCATACAATGACACTAAATCAGATTTTCAAGCACTAAAATATAAAGTCCAACACACACTTCATCATTTAATGTGACTAATTAGTGCCACCTGCTGATCACATGTGATGCATTGCACTGAGAGGACAATGATCTTTCTCAAAGATCTGACAAACTGAGTGAATATATAAAACCTGACATTTACATATAAGTTTCATAATGTTTATTTCTGTGTACTTCTTACAAATCCAGCGGCTCACTGGCGTTTCATGATGTGAATGCGGCTATTGTGTGCAGGTTGTCATGGAAACTTCAAAGCAGCTTCTGGGGCCCCACTGTGTCAAAGTTAGTGAAGTTGGACACGTATTGTTGAACAAACCGGCTTGCGCCGGACTCGAATGCAAGAAAACCAGGGGTTTAAAGCATGAAGGTTCAGCTTTAGAGTTGAGAGTTACAATACATCACTGTAAGTACATTTCACTTTTATTTTTGCATGTAGACCGTCTGCAGTATTTGGGATTCTAGTCAAATGTGATTTATGAGCTCAGCTGACTGTCACATAATCTCAGTTTAGTGTGTCGAATCAAAACTCATTTTAAATGCATTAATAGAACGTATATTATAAAAGGATGCAGCAGACTTCTAAACTAAACATAACTTGGGAGTGTCATTATATAAAACCATTCATTATGTTTTAAGTGACATTCCATTCCATTTGATTAGTAATTGTAGTAACACTTCTTATAGCAAATATCTGGTTTTTAAGGGGTGTTTGGTAAGCAGTGTTGGGAGTAACGCATTGCAAAAGTAATAATATTACAGTAGTATATTACTTTTTGCTGTAACGTAGTAATATAATGCATTACTAATCAAATTTGGGTAATATTATTACTCGTTATAATCTCAGTAACGCAAGTTACAACAACATATTTTAACTCAAAATTAAGTGGTGAATTTACCAACACAGCAAAACAGCACCAGAGAAAAAATTCCGCGGGTAAAATAGTTTGTCTATCTTCTGTTGCTGGAATTAGATGGTTGAGATGACTGCAGAGAAGGATTCTACATTTGTGAGATGGACCACTGACACTGTTATTTTCTGTTCATCGGAGAAAAGGATAAGAATGCATAGTCAGGTGCAATATGTGCAACACCAAACTCTCAACATGGAGAAATAGCACGAGTAAAACCTGGAAACACCTAGACTGGTGCCACTAACACTAAGCTATCGGAGAGAGAGCTGCGGGGTCGGAGAAGAGAAAAAGACGGCGGACGAGCAACAAAAATTAAGTTTAACTAAAAATAAAATCTGTTTTTATTAAATCATAGTGTATATATAAAATGAATGAATATGCGAAATATTTGACTTAAATAGCCTAATTAACAGATTAACAAAACGAAAGGAAAAGACTGAGAGATAGGCTATGTTGCTGAGTTTGGTTCATATGCTATTTGTGTGGCGCGGCGCTCTACGAAAGTCCAGGGAAAGGAAACCGAGATGACAGAAATAAAGTAAACACATTGCAGTTTCAAATGATCTGTATGACCAAAAATAACAGAGTATTTTTTTGTTGTTTGTTTCCGCTGTTCGATCGCGCCGGCGCCTCACGCACACACATACAGCATTGCAAACGTTGCAGCCTGTTCATTATCAGAATAAAATACAGTCAACCAAACATAGATACACTGGTTAATTTAAATAGTGCGTAGCCTACTGCGTAGTACAATCCGTGTCGATCAGCCTGAGCTCGGGCCAAACACACATTTGCTCATGTGACGAGGATGTTTTTTAAGTGCGTTAAGTAAGCTTGGATTACATAAAGCATTCAAATACATCGCAAATATGGACACATTTAATGGATTAATGCCGAATGAGAGAGGTAGGCTGCGCGAGAACGCCGTTTGCTTTCAGTTTCGCATTGAATTAGCCTAATTCATTTTGGCTTGTTTAGCAACTTATATTTTTCATTCTTGTTTTCTTCTGAAACCGTTCAAAATAGCCTATAGGCTAGGTATTGTGTTTATTGTTTGTACATGATAATATTTCGCTTTATTTACCAGTGTTATTTATGAATGTAATAATGCGATTTGTGCTTACTATATTTTTTTTAACTAAACTACAACGTAACATTAATGTAGACCTACATACCGGTATCTAAATATGATTTCATATTTTATGCTATATAGACCTACCACATTACACTCCACTGAATGTAGTATGAACAGCAATAAACTACATTTTGGCATTTTACAATACTTATGTGGATATTTTGGATGAAAGTAACTCAAAAGTAACTCAAAAGTAGTGTAACGCATTACAATTCAGAGACAGTAATATTGTAATGTAACTAATTACTTTCAAAAGACAGTAACTAGTAATATATAATGTATTACATTTTGGAAGTAACTTGCCCAACACTGATATTAAGTGTCTTTTGAACCTCAACTAAGCAGAACAAAGGTGACAGTGGCAAGGTGCCTAAACTCCATCAGGTGATACAAATGGGGGGGAAAAAACATGAGAGATTGTAGGACTTATGCTTCATTACATTTACATTCTGCTACATGTTCTTTGTATGCACACATTTCTTCAAAGCAATCACTCTGAGCCCTTTACACCAAACCCAGTCACAGTTTACTCACAGCTCACACTCATCATCACACCTGACTTCCTCACCAGGACTCGACCAGTTTGACGGATGGCTGGCTCTGAAGATTGGTGGGTAACAAGGTGACTTCCCTCATCGTATTGGCCAACCTCACTGCCAGTTCTTTCCTCAGAAACATGTAGGAGGTTTTTTCACATGCATTTTCCCTGCCTGGTTAAACAAGAGGCAAGAACAAGTTACTCTTTGTTTTCCGATGTTGAGAAAAGGATAAAAAGGATAAGAATGCATAGTCAGGTGCGATATGTGTGACACCAAACTCTCAACATGGAGGAGTAAAACCAGTAAAACCTGGAAACACCTAGACTGGTGCCACTAACACTAAGCTATCGGAGACAGCTGCGGGGTCGGAGAAGAGAAAAAGACGGCGGACGAGCAACAAAAATTAAGTTTAACTAAAAATAAAATCATGTTTTTTAAGTGCGTTAAGTAAGCCTGGTTTACATAATAAATAATAGTTTAGCATTGAAATACATCGCAAATATGGACACATTTAATTGGATTAATGCCGAATGAGAGAGGTAGGCTGCGCGAGAACGCCGTTTGCTTTCAGTTTTGCATTGAATTAGTCTAAAGCCGCGGTCACACTACACTTTTAGTTCCATTGACTTCCATTCATAGACCAGAAACGTCTCGGTTACGTCTGGTAACCCTCGTTCCCTGAAGGAGGGAACGGAGACGTCACGTCGGATGACCGACGAATTGAAAACGTACCCGTTCCACTTGGAACAGGGACGTTGCGGAAGCTCCATCCTTCCCGAAGGAGGTTTCGGAAGCAAATACACACATGAACATCCCTTAGGTGCATATGGAAGATTGGAGGTGAATGTAACCCTCTTGGAGTGGCAGAAGTCTGCCGGGGAAACAAGGGCTCTGAGGACATACCGTGGACTTTACACATATAGGATCTACTTAGGTCTCTACATATGGAACCCAGCCCTCTACCGGTTCTCATGGATTCATCGAGAGAGGGCCTGGCACCGGACGCTCCGCCACATCTGGCTGCCGAGGGGACGGAGGAGCTCAACAGGGTCTACTATACGGACTCTCTGGAGCAGTTTTAGCAAGCCGACCCGAAGCTGGGGCTACTCAGTGCTTCTACCCGTTTGAGGTGAGAACACAGGAGGATACCGGCTCCACACGAAGTCTATAGACTCTAGAGAACGTGTTAGGGGTTGCCCAGCCCTCAGCTCTACAGATATCTGCCAGCGAGGCGCCACGAGCATCCAGGAGGATGCAACACTTCAAGTTGAGTGAGCTCGCAACCTGAATGGGCAGGGCACACCCTGTGCCTGATAAGCCAGGGTGATAGCATCCACTATCCAGTGGGCCATCCTCTGCTTAGAGACGGCATTCCCCTTCTGCCGGCCTCCGTGACAGACAAAGAGCTGGTCTGAGGTCCTGAAGCTTTGCGTCCGGTCTACGTAGCACCTTAAGACTCGAACAGGACAGAGCAAAGTTAGGGCTGGGTCTGCCTCCTCCGAGGGCAGCGCTTGGAGGTTCACCACCTGATCCCTGAAGGGAGTAGCGGGAAACTTGGGCACATAGCCGGGCCGGGGCCTCAGGGTTACCTGGGAGTCAGCCGGCCCGAACTCTAGGCACGAATCGTCGACCGAAAACGCGTGCAGGTCCCCTACCCTCTTCATGGAAGCCAGTGCAAGCAGGAGCA
>NW_015642061.1:99012-104700 GCF_001515625.1 Sinocyclocheilus rhinocerous | reverse complement strand
CTTGCAGGCTCACCACCTGATCTCTGAAGGGAGTAGTGGGAACCTTGGGCACATAGTCGGGCCGGGGCCTCAGGGTTACCTGGGAGTCAGCCGGCCCGAACTCTAGGCACGAATCGTCGACCGAAAACGCGTGTAGGTCCCCTACCTTCTTGATGGAGGCCAGTGCAAGCAGGAGTAGAGTTTTCATTGACAGAAACTTCAGCTCGACTGTCTGCAAAGGCTCAAATGGGCCCTGCTGTAGTGCTGTGAGCAAGAACATAAATTTAAAACGGCAGTGCTGCAGGAAAGTGGAGTAGATTGTATGTTTTTAAATTTTAGATGTATTATAATTTGTTATGTGTTGAATTTAAGTTTTCAAAAAAGAAGCTGCACAGCGTGACATCATATCATGACAGTTGCAGCATGCGAACGAATTTCGCATGCTCAAAGTGTAGTGTGACCGCGGCTTAATTCATTTTGGCTTGTTTAGCAACTTATATTTTTCATTCTTGTTTTCTTCTGAAACCGTTCAAAATAGCCTATAGGCTAGGTATTGTGTTTATTGTTTGTACATGATGATATTTCGCTTACATGATAATATTTCACTTTATTTACCGGTGCTATTTATGAATGTAATGATGCGATTTGTGCTTATATTTTTTTAACCTAAACTACAACGTAACATTAATGTAGACCTACATACCGGTATCTAAATATGATTTTATAATTTTATGCCATATAGACCCATCACATTACCCTCCACTGGATGTAGAATGAGCAGCATTAAACTACATTTTGGCATTTTATAATACTTCTGTGGATACTCAAAAATAGTGTAACACAGTACAATTCAGAGACAGTAATATTGTAATGTAACTAATTACTTTCAAAAGACAGTAACTCGTAATATATAATGTATTACATTTTGGAAGTAACTTGCCCAACACTGTTGGTAAGTTAGATATTGCTGATATTATTGCTCATACATGAATGATTCCTCAAATTAAGAGTGCAATTACTTTATTAAATGGGTGTCTAATGCTATTCCATGCATGCTGAGCTATTTACACTGTTAAAGAGTTGGATTATCATGCTAAACATGGCCAAAGTTTCAAAAAACTATTTGGATGTAGAACGGAGTATTTCTGTGCCAAATACACTCCTTCCAGGTTTGTACAAGTTTCGAAAAGTTTTTTTTTTTTAAACATGGCTCTTCATGACGTCATGAAGGGTGGAACTCCTTGTATGGGCATTTCTCCCGGAAGAGCGCACCTGCGCACACGTCAACTAGAGTGAGGGCAAGAGCGCACCCATCAACTCGCTTCATTCAGCAGCACTGCACGGGAGAAATGTGTTTTTGGTTGTAAGGGAAAGATAACCTTGTTCAGCTTCCCAAAGAACCCAGCGTTACGTAAACAGTGGATGCAGTTTGTTTTTCCGGGGCAGCAACGGAGTTTTGCAAGTGTGTTTGTTGACGAATGTTTTATAAACAAGCCCAGTTCCAACACTGGATTTGCACATCGTTTGATACTGAATGGTGGAGCGGTCCGAGCTATAAAAGATCTATAAAAGAAGACATAACACACATAGTTTTGCCCAAATATCATGTTAATCTTGAGAACCTATAGAGTAGTACTGTATCCTTAATATCTCTAAAGAGTCTTTAGTTGTATCATATTTATAAAAGAAAGATACAGCTTTATGTTTCTCTCCAAAAACAGCCGAGCTTCTGGAGGCGTGCTGTGGGTGGAGCTAAAGAGTAAGGAGCACTTGCACGCCGGTTACCAACAAAACACCGAAATTTTATGCATTTTTGCTTACCATCTGCGGTTCTGAATAATGACCGGGATCTTTTATTGCTGGGACTGCTCCATCTTTCAGTATCAAATGATGTGTAAATCCAGTGTTGAACTGGGCCTTGTTTATAAAATATTCAACGAAATGATGGGAACAAACAAACACACTTGCAAAAGTCCGTTGCTGGCCTGGAAAAACAAACTGCATCCGCTGTTCACGTAATGCTGAGTTCTTTGGGAAGCTAAACAGGGTTATCTTTCCCTCACACCCAAAAACACACTTCTTTGGAGACATTCTTCTCAAGCACGACCTGTGCAGTGCTGCCGATGACGTTGATGGTCGTGCTCTTGCTCTCGCTCTGGTTGACGTGTACGCGCACTCTTCCGGGAGAAGTGCCTATACAAGGAATTCCGCTTTTCATGACATCATGAAGGGCCATGTTCGAAAAAAAAACTTTCAGAAACTTATACAAACCCAGAGGGAGTGTATTTGGCACAGAAACACTTCGTCATACATCCAAATCGTTTTTTGAAACTTTGGCCATGTTTAGCATGAGAATCCAACTCTTTAACAGTGTAAATAACTCAGAATGCATGAAATAGCATTAGACCCCCCCCCATCCCCCTTTAAAGGAGGGTTTCATACACACTCTGTAAGCCAGTAAACAAACACCTAGCAACCACCTGGAACATCCTGGTAGGCACATAGCAACACGCTAACAACCGTTCAGGGGTGCGTTTCCCAAAAGCATCGTTAGCCAACTACGATTGCAAGTTCCATTGACCTCTGTTGGTAATGACAGAACTTACGACCATAGTTGCTTTTGGGAAACACAACCCTGAGCACCCTAGCAACTGCATAGCAATACACTAAAAATCACTTGGAACACCCAAGCAACCCAAAGCAACACACTATCAACCACCCAGAACAATCTAGCAACTGCATAACCACCCAGAACACAGAAGAAACTTCATAGCAACACACTCACAACCACCCAGAACACAGGAGCAACTGCATAGCAACACACTACCAAACACTCTGAACCTCTTAGTACATAAACCGCAACACCCTGGCAACCACCAACAAAACCAGAGCACTGTGACAGTGACTCTGCATTTAAATCACATTTTATAAACAAACATTTAAATTAAGATGCATTTACCTAAGAATCAAAATGACTTAATTTTGATAATATACTAAGTCTTTTAATCTGAAAAATTTAAGCAGGTTTAAGTTTAAAACAAGAAAAAAATCTGGCAATGGAATGGGAAAAAAATACACTTAATTCAAAGGAGAAACACATTTATTTTTCTTACCCCAATGAAATATATTTTTCTTGTTTTTTAAGCATAAACTTAAAATAGACGTCAATCTTAATTTTAAATCTCAAGTAAATGTATCTTGATTTAAGAAAAAAATCTTAAATTGTTAGATTAAATTGTTAGAATGGTTAAATTCTTAAATCTAATAAAGTGTCACCTCGATTTGAATGGTGTTTAAAAAGATGTCTTCCTCTCTCTGACTGTAGATGTTCACGCTGTCTGAGCTGTGGTCCGGCGGTGAGCGTCAGGGTAGTTATAAGTTGCTGAAGCCGTGGTGGGAGGTCTTCATGGACTACTTACTGGTGCTCATGCTGATGGTGTCCATCCTCGCTGGGACGCTCCAGCTGTCAAGGGACGGAGTCGTGTGCGTCCCTGTACACTCCTCTTCCATCAACTACAGCTCTCCCATGGAGCCTGTGTCTGATTTTATCTTTAGAAGCACACCAGAGTCACCCAAGATCCCTGTGAAGGGGCGACGTACCAACCTTGACTTCCAGCAGTACATCTACATCAGCCAGGTTTGCTATCACGAGGCGTTGCCCTGGTACTCAAGGTTTTTACCATATGTGACGCTGCTCCATACATTGGTTCTCATGGCCAGCGGCTGCTTCTGGTTCCACTTCCCGCTCACATCTGCTCGCATCGAGCACTTCCTATCGCTTCTCGCCAAATGTTGCGAATCGCCCTGGACAACAAGGGCGCTTTCTCTTACAGCCAAACTGGACACACGTTTCTCTGAGACAGAACAAGCAGTGCAACCCAAAGTTCAGGTAACATCTTCGTACAAAACGCGCAAGTCAAGTCTGGACTCGGGGACGGACAGCCCTCTGTTGGCGGAGACTGATAGTGCATCCACTACAACACAACCGTCTCCGTGTCCCTCAACGTTGTCTCATTGCTCAACGCTCTCTGCTATGTCACTCACGGAGCCGGTTTTACCTGTGCAAGTCGTTCCGGACACTTCCAGACAGGGAGCCACGTTGGACCGCAGTGACAGAGAGCTGGCCAGAGCGCTGTTCGAGAGAGTGCGCAGGTTTCGTGCTCACTGCGAGAGTTCAGATGTTATCTATAAGGTAAAGCCCAAAGTATGCGTACACCTTGTGGAACAACTGATTTGCACAAAACCAAGCTAATGTGCACATGTGACCTGCTCATACAAAGATCGGATTGTGCATGTACAGTATGCATGTACTATTTTGATGACAAAATTTGCATCATGCACACTGTATGCGGACCCTTGCATACGAGTAAAAACTGATATACTTTGATAACTGTTATACTTTGGCCTTAACATGCAAGCCAGTTCTCATTCAAGGAAATTCTCATTCAGAAATTGCAATGTCTCATTAAACCATGGTGACAATTGCACTTGCAGTTTAGAGGATGTAAAAAGACAAATACTGTTGTTACAAATGTTACATGTTACAAATACTGCATCTCTTCCTGTAGGTGTACACTGCTCAGACGGTGTTCAAGGTTCTGAAGTTTATTTTGATTGTGAGCTACACCACTCCTCTCCTGGGCTCAATCTCCTTTAGTCACATCTGCCAACCTCGCTCTTACGCTCTGACCGGCTACAGCATCTTCCATTGCAGTCACTCGCTGTCCTCCGTCCTGCGCAAGCTAATGCAGGCCTACGTCTTGCTGCTCTTTCTGTTCGGTCTGCTGGGCATCTATGCCCTGTCCTGGATCTTCCACAAGTATGGGTGCCCCAAGACGCGAGAGGACTGTGTCCATGTAGTTTGTAGTCTTTCTCCATGTGTGAGTGTCGAGAGATTCTGGTGACTGGACTAACATGTCTGTTTGTGTGCCAAGAACTAAGAACTAAATGCAAATAGTTAGCGCCAGGCCACCTTTTCAGCGGGATTGGAATTTTTTTCCATTCATTTTTTCCCATAGGGATTTTAAACATCTATTAAAAGCATTTTAAGCCATGAACCAAACCAACCATTTCTGAGGTGAAACACAACATTATAAACTTTTATTTAAATCAAAAAAGTATTAGAGAATTGGACAAAAAGATAAAGGCACAAGACTGAACTGAATGGCTTTAATGAGAAAATAAGTAAAATCCCATGAAGAATAATGAATGGCATAATCAAGTTTAAACTATTTATTTAAAATGGTTGATTATATCTATAGAAAAAATATTTTAAATCATTGTAAAATAAAACTTGATTATTTAATTTGCAGGGCTTCATGGGAGTTGGTGATTCAACAAATGCCTGTACCAGGGCTGGGCAACTTCGGTCCTGGAGGGCTCCAACCCTAATCAGACACACCTGTGTATACAGTAGCTTTCTACTGCTCTTGAAGACATTGATTAGCTTGTTGAGGTGTGTTTGATTAGGGTTGGAGCTAAACTCTGCAGGACAGTGGCCCTCCAGGACCGAAGTTGCCCAGCTCTGGCCTATACCATCAATTAACAACATCAGAACTATGAGTCCCTATGGAGAAAATGAATGAAAATAAATTAATTTCTACTTGGGAACTAGGGCTGTGCGATATTGAAGAAAAATGCGATATGCGGTAACTCATTAAATAATGCGATATTCGATATGCGATACGATAATGCTTAAAGTGCCACATG
>NW_015642061.1:77491-98890 GCF_001515625.1 Sinocyclocheilus rhinocerous | reverse complement strand
AAAGTGAACGGTAGTGTTTTACTCGAGCATTACATAAAAATGTCATTTTAACATTAGTGTAATTATTTTAACATGAGTTTAGGAACTGAATAATAAAAAGGAAAAATAAAACACTGCTTAGTATTTCCTCTTTGAATTCAATATGCACTGATTCTTATTTAAACTACAAAAGTTATTTAGGTAAGAGCAGTTAGTGATTTTCTCTTTGTCTTTTGTTCATGGCCCCAAATATTGCAAGCTGTAGCGATATGCATATTGCGATATGTACATTTGCGATATTTCGATAATTTCGATATATTGCACAGCCCTATTGGGAACCCAACTGTCGCATTCTGTAAATTTAAAGAAAACTATTCTGAAAATCTGATTAAATCTGCCTAATTCTCAGGTCTTTAAGGCAGTATTCTTTCCAGAGTCTCCGTGAGAAAGGATCCATGCTAGATGTACCAGACCTTCATAATGACCTCGCCTTCCTCTTGCACATGGCCGACCAGTACGACCCTCTACTAGCCCAGCGCCTGTCTGTCTTCCTCTCACCAGTCAGCGAGACTCGACTGCTGGAAGAAAGTCTGGAGCGTCGCTGGGGAGCTGATCGCTTGCGGTCAATGATCACGTCTGACCAGCAGGGACGCTCTCTGCTGCAGCTCGTGGCCCTTCCTCGCTTGCCAGCGGCGCTGTTCACCTTCAGCCAGCTAGAGGTGTTGAAGTTGGAACTTATTGGAGACGCCAAACTGACAGCACAAATATCTAACATGACCACACTCAGGTAAGTATTTTAATTTCAATTGCACCTAATTTTCCATATAACTGAATTGCGCATAATTTTGCAGTCTTACACAAACTGATGTTAACATGTAATGAGGGTATAACATTTTAGAATGAGAAACGTTTTAATAGGGCTGGGACAATAAATCGATGCATCGTGAATCGAGAAATTATTCTGCATCGATTCTGAGATTTTCCGAAGGCATCGCGATTCTCTCTTGAATTGATTCTGAGCTTAGCGCTCTCTGCTGCAGCTCGTGGCCCTTCCTCGCTTGCCAGCGGCGCTGTTCACCTTCAGCCAGTAAGAGGTGTTGAAGTTGGAACTTATTGGAGACGCCAAACTGACAGCACAAATATCTAACATGACCACACTCAGGTAAGTATTTTAATTTCAATTGCACCTAATTTTCCATATAACTGAATTGCGCATAATTTTGCAGTCTTACACAAACTGATGTTAACATGTAATGAGGGTATAACATTTTAGAATGAGAAACGTTTTAATAGGGCTGGGACAATAAATCGATGCATCGTGAATCGAGAAATCGATTCTGAGATTTTCCGAAGGCATCGCGATTCTCTCTTGAATTGATTCTGAGCTTAGTGTTTAACAGCAGATGGCACTGCGTGCTTTAGAAATAGCTGTATTCTGCTTGCTTCCAGTTCCTTACACATGAACCATTTGAACCTAAAAGAATCATTCATAAAGTTCGAAAAGGTTGAAGCGAATTACAAGGATGTTCACAGTGGGCTGTGTTTACATTAATCTTGCATCATAAAAGCATTAAAGCCGATGTGCAAGTACATTTAACCACTTGCATTACTCAGCTGAACGCACAAGCACTCTTCTTCATGAGCATTTGAGTGTGCGGTTAAAAACTAGCCTAGAGCGCCATCTGCTGTTAAAAACTAAGCTCAGAATCGATTTGAGAGAGAATCACGATGCATTCCGAAAATCTCAGAATCGATCCACGAACCACGATCAATTTATTGTCCCAGCTCTACGTTTTAATCTGGATTCTCTTCTCATTAGAGAGATGCACCTTTACCACTGCACTGCATCAGTGGAGCCTGCAGCACTGCAGCACCTTCAGGAACATCTAGAGACTTTACATCTAACCTTCACCCAAGCTGCAGAGATCCCAGTCTGGATTTATTCCCTCCGTGGCCTTCAAGAGCTGCACCTCACTGGGAGGTTGAGCAATGAAGGCGGGATGGGGCGCGGATGGGTCCTTGGCAGCCTTCGACAACTGCGTCATCTCCGCGTCTTGGTGCTGCGCGGCATGCTGCAGAAAGTTCCAGGGGAGCTAAGCGAATTGGCAGGGAGTCTGCTAAAACTGGAGATATATAATGAGGGCACCAGGATATTGGTACTTGCGGGATTGAGGCGTTTGACCGGACTGGCAGAAGTGCAACTGCAAGGATGCCAGTTGGAGAGGCTGCCATCAGCGCTTCTGGCGCTTACAGGTCTACGCAGTTTGGACCTGCAACACAACAGTCTGCGTACTCTAGAAGAGCTGTTAGGATTGCAGCATCTGCGGCGTCTGTCCTGCCTACGACTCGCACATAACCACGTTCTGGCTCTTCCGGCCAGTGTAGGAGTGCTACGCTCACTGGAGCTCTTGGATTTGGCACACAATCAGCTGCAAAACCTACCTTTGGCGCTCTTTACGCTGCATAAGCTGCGACGCCTGCTTTTGGCAGGAAACCTTTTGGAAGAGTTGCCAGCTGAAATCGGAGCCTTGAAGCTTCTTAGCGAACTAGACCTGAGCGCCAACAGGCTTGAACGTCTCCCTAAGGAACTGTTTGAAAGTTGCGTAGAGCTTCGCAACTTGAATGTTTTGAATAACTCTCTAGGGTCTTTGCCCGCTGGTTTTGGTGGCCTGACTCAGCTTTCGCGTCTGGATCTACGGGGAAACAGTCTAGAGGAACTGCCAGTCGAGCTGGGGTGTTGTTTTGGGCTTCGTGGAGGCGGTTTGCTAGTGGAAAACTGGCTGTTGCACACCCTACCTCGGCAGGTCAGGGATGTCCTACAGCAGCCCAGCTCTTGCCCTTCTTCTGAACCTCCATCACGACCTAATTCTGACTGCTTTCCTACCTTTTCAGCTGCACAGTGGAGCTTCCACTCCGCACTGGAATCTCGGATATAAAACATCAGCTTCAGACTGAACTCATGAACAATATCTAACTAATATTACTAAAAAGAGTCTGGAAAAGCCAGTCTTTTGCCAAGAAGACTTTAAATGTGACGCATAAGGATACACTGATATGACTGAAAAATTAGAAACATGTTTCTATACTTAACCGGGTAACTGTCACTAGCCCAATTAACCCATTGTAAACCTTTCTAATCCTCATTTTGAAAAGCAAGACTCAAACTTTCATATTTGGTGACTGATTTTTTTTCAGTTTTTTTTTTTTCAGAATCTCCATTTATGACGGAATGCAAACTATGCATGTATGGTTGCTTTCTACATGTCCTTTACAGTCCTAATATGGATCACCATATTTTGTTTTGTAGTATGTTTTGTAAAATATATTTGATTAAAAAAAGAAGTTAAATGTAGTGCAGTGCATTTTACATTTCCTTAAACTTATATATCTTTATCTATTTCACTTCAATATTTTTTTTCCACTTCCACAATAATGTGCCAAAATTAAGTCTGTGCTCCAAAACATTCAAGATTTTCAATTAAGTTGGAAATATCATTATTAGGTCTTTGCTTAAAAAGTGGGACTGACAGTTAACGGTTTAACCATAAATTTGAAAAGTGGGTTAGTTTCCTACACTCTTTGTGTAAGACACTCTAAGTGTATCCCTACACTATCAAAAAAAAAAACTATAACATAACATTTGATTTGGTTGCATGTAGCCTACAGTACTAGTCAAACGTTTGATCT
The DNA here is from genome assembly GCF_001515625.1 of Sinocyclocheilus rhinocerous. Lineage (NCBI taxonomy): Eukaryota > Metazoa > Chordata > Actinopteri > Cypriniformes > Cyprinidae > Sinocyclocheilus > Sinocyclocheilus rhinocerous. The sequence goes on along the minus strand of NW_015642061.1, from coordinate 95,224 downwards.
TAAAACCTTGTGATATAAAGCAACCCTCTATGCACACCTTGGCAATATAATCGCCGTCAAATACAGGTGCGCTGCGTGCTACATACTGCACATCCATTGAGTACATGACATGATCTATTGAGCGCATCCAAATAGTACAGATCGTTTGACGGAGAGTGAAACTCTCAAGCGCTCAGTCAGCGTGTTTATCGAGTGAAAATCTGTGTTGAACGCCTCTCACACACACATACTGGCCTGTAAAATCTAAGAATTTATTAGCCAATGGCTAATGTTAGATATTATTTAGTCGCCCAGAGTAAGATTTAGTCGCATATGCGAGTGATTTACTCGCAATGTAGAGGGTTGTAAAGGCTTATGCTGAAATAGTTTAAATTATTTGCATATGCATGAATTTCTTAACAAAATATCAAACTTTATTTATTCTGTTGATGTTTACTTAATCAGACTACAGTAATTTTTTTTCTTAATGTAGGCAGAAAGTAGAATAAAAAATGTAGTTTACAATATTTGTTTACCAAAACAAATGAAAGCAAATGAGTTCAATAATATCTGTACGCATGAATATATGCTAATCAGATATGACATTTAGTTTAATTCTGTGGACATTAAACATCTCTCCAGGATTATTTTGTCTCTCATACTAAAATATTTAAACACCTTAGAAAACTGATAATGGTAGTTGCCATCAAAACATATTTACACAGAAATATTTTAAATATTATGTAATTACCATGGTAGATCTATAATGGCACTACTGAGCATAGTGTTTTAATTATAGTATTTTACCGTCATAGTATTTGATTTGAATAGGTTCCTTTATATGAAGCAACATATCAATCAGTATATTACACTGAGTTAAATGTTTTAAATCAGTTATATTCAATCCTAAATTATAACAAAATGTAAATAAACGTTTATGTCACTTACAAAAGTCCCGCCGAGCTCAACTGCGCCAACGCGAGCGCGACTTCAACACGCCCACGTGCCAGTACCAACATCCAATCACGATACGGTTACATTTAGATTGACACGTTCGCGAGCCAATGGGAGCGTGCGTTAAGCCAACGACCGCGTGCATTCTGCCAATGAGAGCGCGCGTTCTTCAGGAGGCTGTATTTCCGGGCGGTAGTATAAACTGCGGCCTGGCGCGTGCGGTTTGAGGCAACAGCTGCGTTCGTGTGTTCATTTTCCTCACGCACCGTCACCTAAAGGTAACTATAATTTAGTTATTGTTTAGATATGGATATGTTTCTTCGTAACGTTATTTTATGTATATAATGTTGTGAGTTTATCCAACAGGGAAGTTTCATGTCTGATCGAAGCGTTGTGTCATTGAGCGCGTTAGCTGTGCGTGCTAACCGAAGCGAGCGCGCGTGTGAGCGCTTATATTTTCTGTTAAGTTATATACATGTTTTTTATACGATATCGCGTTTTCGTTTATATTTTTTTTGGCCTTTTTCTTATGTAACTTATAACAATAGCTAAACGCCGGTCCATTGTCCGCTGCGCGTTTGTTAAGTTACATGGCTTCTACAATTAAACTAATTTCTCTGTTGCTGATCAACACAGTATCTGGTATCGTGATCCCGTTTCTCTGCAGCATAGAATTTCGCGTGTTTGCGTAGAAAAATTATTTTAGACGTTCGTTACGTTGAGATGAGAGCCTCTTCTGGATGTTGGTGGTTGAGGCCCATATAAACCCGTTCCAGTTTCACTGAGTAACAAAGGGTACCATGGTATCACCATGTTTCTTTTGGACTGCTTTTTGTATTTGTACGTGGGTCAAAGAAACTTAAATGTTCACATCAAAATACATTTTACAAAAGTGATTTTATAGGGTAAACGTACATATTAAGCTCACCAAAATCTACATTGAGACATTTTTAGTGCACAAGATATTGGTTACAGTACAAAGGTATATTAAAATAAAATATTAATCTCTCCCACAAAAATATTTTATTTTATTTTAAATGACAAAAGCATTTTATTTAAGATAAACATCATTAAATGCAAAAAGTCTGGCTGTGCTTAATGGGTACATGTTTGTACCCTTTAAGCACACGCCTGTTCCCATTAAGCTCACATCATTTATTAAAAATTCTTGTTTATTTTAAACAACCTTTTTAAAGAATAATTGAAAAAAAAAATTTTTTTAATATACAAAGTCAATCACAAAAAAACAACACAAAAATGAAGCAACAAGGCATTCAATTTGATCAGCTATATATTCATAATGAAGTATCGTTTAAGCACATTGCAACATCTAGACTAGTCCACGTTCAGCTAAGTAACACGCATTCAAAAATCAAATAAAACATTCCATTCATGGGAATGAACACAGAAACTAGCCTCAGTATCGAGGCTCTTATTAAATGGATGTCAACTTATCTATAGTCTCTTTGACAACCATCAGTTAATATTTAAAGTCTGTTTATGAAGTATTTACATAGACATTCAATGTGGAAGAGTTTAAAGAGAGCACACTGAGCTTAATGGGAGTAGAAGCAATTTTTAACAAATTTCATTTAATATTTATTAAAATGACAAGATTTTGCAAAATAAATAATCTAGGTCATGTATTAAGTTCATACTTATTTTATTATGAACAACTATTACCGTATTGACCCGAATATAAGACGATATTTTTTTCTTGGAAATGCATCTGAAAAAACGCGGTCGTCTTATATTCAGGGTCTAGACTTTGACATGTCAATAATACACCCACAACAATAGGTGGCGCCAAATACTCATAAAACGAGTGTGCCATGAAATATGTAATGCGTGTTGTAAAGATCGCGAGTAAAAACAAAAGAAAACCTTATATTAACAATATCTATGAAATTATACTTTTTCTTATTGATGTCACACTGAAGCTGTGTGATTTTCATAGTAGTGTACCCTTTAAGCTCACCTTAAAATAATATGAAATCTTTAAAAAAAAAAATACAGCAGTATAAAACCACAGACCAGCAATAAACTGTTAATTTATAATATTATGGATGTAAAAGTACAAATCAGTAATGCCTGTGAAGCAATATATTAGCGTAGCACACAATTTTATACAGCTAGTCAGCTAACTATCTGTTGCTAAAACTATCTTTTAGATCTAACTAATTATTTCCCACATCCATGTTCCAGGTTATAATCTGCAAAAGTCTAAACATTAATCTCTTAAATTTACAATAAGTAGTGAAACTTACCCAAAATAAAGGAGCTACTCTTTTGGTGAAAGTTTTCAGACAGCTTTCAAAATGGCCGCCAGACAGTGTGAACACATGGAGAATCATATCTCAGTGCGCAATGATCTGATTGACTTGAAATTACAGGAGGTATGTAGTAACAAACATCAATTTGTTAAGACATCAAGTATGATAATACATAATTTTTTCTTTTTATAATCTGAGCTCAAATATGGAAGTGAGCTTAATAGGTACATTTACCCTATGTATAGAAAGCACATTAAATGCAAGTAAAGTGTCTACTTTTAAGGCTTCAAATAGGTTTTGGGAGAATAAAATCAAAATGTGGGTAAAATAATTTTCCGTTTTCATTCAGTGTAACATATATTTATGTAAAAATTGAAACAACACTTATTGTGACCTGCACGTATTAAAATATATAAAAGAATAAGTGAGCGTACTAAATTATTGCAATTTTAAATGAGTAAACAATTCTTGCTGACAAATGTCCAAAATGGTATAGTGGCAAAGTTTAAAAATGTAAAATTGCAATTAAGAAGTATTTTGGGTAAGACTTAGTCTTTTAATGTCATAAACTGATTCTTGTGGTAAATAATACCTGACAAGATTGTTACACTGAATGACATTTTAGTGGCTGTTTTCTGTAAATCATGGTAAAAATTTAGGGTATTTTTTTTTTGCACTGAAAAAAATATTTAAACAGGACACTTTCTAATCTATTGAACAACAATTCAAAACTGTATTACACTTACTGTTTTGATGCTTGAAAACCCTTTTTCGTCTTTGACCCACGTACTTGTTTGCTGTAGTTCTTCCAGCGTAGACGTTCTTTCATCACCACCCCAATATTCAGTGGTCAGGATGTTTTTTTTGTTTTTTTTTTTAAAGTGACTAAACATTTGGTTTCCTTAAAGGCACAATATGTAAGATTTTTTTATTAAAATATCCAAATAACCATATCCACTAGAACAGTGTTATATATTTTGCTGACTTGTGTACATTAGCCCAAATGTTACGAAGAATATTTAAATCCAGAGAAATAAGCAATTTTAACTAGTGACACGGATTGTGTCGCCTGCCTATGACGTCATACACCCTCGATTTCCCATAATAAAAGCTCTGCTGCTTTCGAGCCGTGTGTCACGCTCGTTCAGCGACCTTGCTTTGCTTCAACGACTTTCCGCCTCACTCTGCTTCATACTACAATGCTAATAACTCTTTAATACATTAGCTCATCCATGAACATGATTTCTGCCCGAGCCCTGTCGGATTGCATCGGCTGTGGGGATGAAGACTACAACTCCCATGATTCCACACTCAGTCACGGCGTCATCTACGCCTTTGATATTTGTTTGTTTTGAATACGCGCCCTCTAGCGGCGAAAACTTGCATATTGTGCCTTTAAGTCTTATACATTTGTTTTTATTTTAGACTTTGAGAACCATGTAATTGTCATATTGTTCCTTGGTACCACCAAAGTACATGTAAAATGGCAAATTCTTGTACATTTGTGACTTTCAAAAGTGTGTCTGTGGTAAGAGGCTAAGTCTGAGGTTTCTGGGTTTGTTTACATGGTTTCTGTCTTGTGTATTTAATTTCATGGTTAGATGTCAACTTAGACTTTCTAACCTTCTCCAGGCTTGGTCCACTTTCTCAGTGGTGGTCCCTCCATTGAACCATGAACGTGTGAGTCGTCTGAAGGTGTGATTTAATTGCTCTCTCACTCCTTTTGTCTCCAGAATGGCTGAGAATGATGTTGACAACGAGCTGCTGGATTATGAAGAGGACGATGAGCCTCAAGGAGCCCCAGAAAGCACCGCTCCGGTGGGCAAGAAGGAGGTGAAGGGCTCATACGTGTCCATCCACAGCTCGGGCTTCAGAGACTTTCTGCTGAAGCCAGAGCTGCTGAGGGCCATCGTGGACTGCGGTTTTGAGCATCCGTCTGAAGGTTAGAGACTCTTGAGATGCTGGTTCTCCTAATGTAACTATATTTGTTGATTAGCATCTTAAGTGAACTTCCTATGTGTGTTTTTAGTGCAGCACGAGTGCATCCCGCAGGCCATTCTCGGCATGGATATCCTGTGTCAGGCCAAGTCCGGTATGGGAAAGACCGCTGTGTTTGTGCTCGCTACCCTACAGCAGATCGAGCCGGTGGACGGACAGGTTAGTATATCCGTTTTGGTTTGTGATGAAACCATTAGAACTGTTGTGCCGTGTTAGTTTGGAATTGCTAAACTCAGAGTTTCCCAAACTCAGAGTTTTACTCCGTGAGCTGATGAGAGAAGCTAGTAATTTAGAATTCATTGATTTTATATATACAATTTTCTACTGAACTTGTGACCATGAATTGACGTCAGATAGTTGTGAACAGGTGACTGTTTAATTGTAGAAATGTTTAATTAAAATGCATTTTTAAAATGCTTACAAAAAAATATTTAAAATGTTTTGTTTGAACGGTGTTAAATTACTTAAATCATAAATACAATTAATAAACTGTTTTGTGTGAAATGTGAATGGTGTTATTTTAATATTTTATAAATGTATAACTTATCTTTTTTTTTTTTTTTAACTCTGATCTACCAGGATCAAAATAAAACTTATTGAAGGATAAATTTTATTTGTGCATGTATTGTAACCGTGTACTAACTAGGGCTGGGTATCGATTCAGATGTCCCGATTCGATTTCGATACGCAAGCTCTCGATTTGATTTAATTCTCGATTTTTTTTTTTTATTACATTCAGTGAATATAGTTTTAATACAAATGCTATTGATATTTCTAAAAAATGAACAGTAAACATCAGTTTACAAATGATTTTTTTGCCCAGCCCTAGTACTAACTGAACAATTTATTCATTTTAAATGCTGCGTTATGATTTAAAATTAACACAATCAATAAAACCAAGATTAAGTTTTATTTATCTGCATGTAATGTGACTGAAACAGAACCATCGATGTGGGTTTAATGTCATTGATATAACAAAATTAAAATGATTAAATCTTTTAAAATAAAACTTGCAGAAGATCATTACACCTACTAAAAGTTACACTTTTTTTTTTTTTTCTTTCTGCATGTTCATGGTTCTCTGTTGGTTAATGTCAGGTTACATGAAAATTATTCAAATATTAACCTTAAGTCTTATTTGAACACAAAGGGTTTTGAAATTTGGTTACTCTTTAGCATTAGCTAGTGGTTTAACAATCTGTGGCCCTAATAACTCTTTTATCTGTAACTTGTAGAAGATGAAGTTGACTGTTTTCCTGTGATTCAGGTGTCTGTGCTGGTCATGTGTCACACGCGCGAGCTGGCGTTTCAGATCAGTAAGGAGTACGAGCGTTTCTCCAAGTACATGCCCACGGTGAAGGTGGCCGTGTTCTTTGGTGGCATGTCCATAAAGAAGGACGAGGAGGTCCTGAAGAAGAGCTGCCCTCACATCGTGGTCGGCACGCCGGGACGAATCCTCGCCCTGGTCCGAAACAAAACCCTCAACCTGAAGAACGTCAAGCACTTCGTTCTGGACGAGTGTGACAAGATGCTGGAGCAGCTGGGTGAGCGTTTGACCAAAAACTGCTCAGAACTGTGTTGAGCTAAGTCTGTGATGATTAAAATGATGTCTCTCTGTCAGATATGAGACGTGACGTTCAGGACATCTTCAGACTGACCCCTCATGAGAAGCAGTGCATGATGTTCAGCGCCACCCTCAGTAAAGAGATTCGGCCCGTCTGCCGCAAGTTCATGCAGGATGTGAGTAACGTCTGTCTGTTTCTATAATGAGTGCCATTTGCTGTCTTTTTGTCATTTTCCAGCGTGAGTGTTAGACACATCGATATTACTTTGAAGACTAGCTGAATTTTATGAAATAAGTTGTATTTTCTTGCCTCCTTTATCAGCACGAGTTTTTTTTTTTCTTGTTTTTGTTGAGTCCAGAACTTTTATATATGTATGTGGCTTATATTTATGTAATTATGTAATACTTTAGTAATTATTAAACTAAACATAAATGAGAAATGTTGCTTTGGAAGCTAGATGAATTTTATGAAGATTAAGTTGTATTTAAAATAAAAAAATATATATTTTTTTAAAGTTTAAAGTTCAAACACATTTTTCGTTGAAGTACTAAAGTCAATACAAAAAAGCCCTGTTAGTTGTTAATGCGTAACCTAACAATGAGCAACACATTTGTTAAAGTAAAAAAAACAAAAAAAACCCCACATTTTTCTTAGTTTAAGTAATTAACTAAAACTGATTAACAAACATGCAACAAAATTCCACTAAAATAAACCATTCAAAATTTTAGCAAACTAATATTATATCAATTATAATACTCATCGTAGTGTTGTTATTTTAGTATGTTCAAAACAGTGTGATGAAAACATGGCAGTTTAAAAAAGAAAATTCTGTTTTATTTAAAAAGTCTTTGGTATAATGTGAGTTTTATGGAAGTTATCGGACACGTATTAAGCCATTTGGGCATTTATAAGTAAAATTGTCAGGTTGTAATTTGTTTTCCACTCTTCTTAAAAAGAGAAAAGAGGAAATGTTGGGTCCATCCAATCATGAGGTTGTGTAGAGAGGAAGGAGAGTTCCACCTCCTTATTAAGGAGCTGCGGGATTATCCAGGGCGATTCAAAGTTTAGTTCAGGATGTCGGTGGCTTAGTTTCATGCTTTGCTAGCGATACTGGAGCCACATATTAAAAACACTGCTCCGGGTGTGTGTTCACTGCTGTGTGTGTGCACTTTGGATGGGTTAAATGCAGAGCACTAATTCCGAGTATGGGTCACCATACTTGGCCACATGTCACGTCACATATTAAAAAGACCTCTGTGTGCAAGGACCTTTACAGTGCTTTGTGCTGCGAGACGAAGTGGATTAACTTGTCAGACGGCATTCTGGATTTTGGCGTTTGCTTGTAGGGTGGGGCTGAATTGTTAAAACACCTCTCAAAATGTTTGGTACGGGTGCGAAAAATGCAGAAAATCGACCCCATTCGAATTTTTATGACTGAAGTTACGGAGGCAGTGTGTAAACATGATTGACACAAAGTGAGGTCGTATTTATTTTTTAATTTGCAAAAATTTCAGATTCAAGTGTGCAATGACCTTTAATCTAAAGCATGGAGCATCCTGTCTGATGATTGCTGTCTGTTTTCAGCCGATGGAGGTGTTTGTGGACGATGAGACGAAGCTGACTCTTCACGGTCTGCAGCAGTACTACTGCAAACTGAAGGACAGCGAGAAGAACCGCAAACTCTTTGACCTGCTCGACGTGCTGGAGTTCAACCAGGTGAGTTTAGCACTTGACGCTCATTTGAGTTTCCAAAGCCACTTGCAAATGAGGAACACAAGCAAATATTTTGTAGATCAAACCTGACCCCGTGTATTCCAGTTTCATTGTGGTTTGTCACTGCATGATTTTCTCTGCCACTCATTTCCCCTGTAGAATATAGTTAGTCAAATACTTGAGCTCAAATGCATGCTTCATGTTCTTGAGGGTAATTCTGCTGTTGTCCTGCAGGTGGTGATATTCGTGAAGTCTGTTCAGCGTTGCGTGGCACTTTCACAGTTACTGGTGGAGCAGAACTTCCCCGCCATCGCCATTCACAGAGGAATGGCACAGGAAGAGAGGTGTGTGTACTTGTTTAGGCTGAATGTCCTGTTATGTAATGAAATATGACTGTTGACTAGTGAGGACATTGTGTTAAAATGACTTATAAATTGGCCAAGTCATGTTTATTTATGTATATATATATATATAGATAGATGGTGTCTAGTGTTTTGCACAAGTTTCTGTGAGGGTTTGTTTAGGGGTAGGATAATATAATTAGTCTGATATAAAAACAATGGACGTCCGCAAAATGAACTAATATAGTCAAACAAACATTAGCATCCCTGGAGTTATTAAAAGAAATCAAGGATTACCAAAAAAAAATTTTTTTCCTCATGTCATGCAAGTGGACTTTTTGTGTTTGTGCAGTAAATCTTTTTTTTTATTATTTATTTATTTTATTTTTTTAAACCTCTGACATTAGCAAATGTCGAAATTGTGTATACTGGCTTCTAAATGTTAAAACATGATTAAAAAAATACCGTAATAAATGGTAAGTGACATTTATAGGACATTACTGTAGTAAACATCTGTTTGCTTAAATCGGAGGTTCTCAAACCTGTCCTGGAGGACCCCCTGCCCTGCACATTTTGTATGTCTTATCTAATGGCGCTTTTCCACTGCTTGGTGCGGCTCAGCACTGTTTGCATTTCCACTGCAGTTCAGTACCGCTTTAGAGTGGGCGGATTTATTCACATGTCATTATAGTTGCGTCGCCTCTACTACCATGACTCCTAAAAAAAAAATAAAATAAATAAAAATAAAAAATTCATTCCGTGTCACCCCATCAAGATCCTCTCACTGGATCCGCTCCTCTGCTATCAACGAGAGGAACGTCTTTTCTTCCGCAGCAGACAAAAACTTTTTGGTTGTTAAAAAAAAAAAGGTGCACTCGTTCAAAACAGTTGCGTTCGATCCTTCGCTGGCTGTGCTGATTTAAATCTAGCGGTTCTTTTGTGTTTGTGTCGCAAGTTCAGTGACGCAGGTAGTGACTATTCTCTCCGGCCAATCCGTGATCAGCAGAGTTTACACGTCACGTTTTGGTAACGGTACGGTTCACTTGGAATCCCAACCGAGGTGGTACTAAAAAAAGTACCAGGTACCACCCAAAAGTGAACCGTGCCGTACCATGCAGTGGAAAAGCGCCATAACACACCTGATTCAACTCATCAGCTCGTTAGTAGAGACTACAAGACATGAATTGGGTGTGTCAGATAAGGGAGACATACAAAATGTGCAGGGCTAGGGGTCCTCCAGGACAGGTTTGAGAACCCCTGGCTTAAATAAACAATGTTTTAACACCAGATGGTCAAATGTCCATGGTTGGAGTTCAAATTTAGAGTTTCAGCCAACAAATAAATACAGTCTCCCTTATAATAGCTCAATGGAATTTTTTTTTTTTGTATAATTTTTTCTTAGTCAGTTCAGGGAAACACAGATTTAAAGTTACAATCCTTAAAGACACAAAACGTTTGAAATTGGATGCTCATTTAATTCCTTTTCAGTATGTAACTAACTTGCTAAGAATATAGAAATGGCATTTTCCCATTTAATATTTTTTTTCTTGCAACGATTTCTGTACTTCCTCATACATTCGTAATTAGCGCTTCAGTGCATTTAACAACTTGTTGAAATTATGTTCATCTCCTTAATCTCATTTTGGAGCTCTTGAACATTTTTCTTAAGATGAACAATGTAATCATTGAATATTTAATGCACGTAGCTGAGACTCGTCTTGTCTCTGCTCGCAGGTTGTCTCGGTATCAGCAGTTCAAAGACTTTCAGAGGAGGATCCTAGTGGCCACAAACCTTTTCGGGCGAGGAATGGATATCGAGAGGGTCAACATTGCCTTCAACTACGACATGCCAGAGGACTCCGACACGTATCTCCACAGGGTACGTATCCATGTAGTCGTCACAAGTGTTGGAGATCTCTGAAGTGGCACGTCTCACACGGTCTCGTCCTGTTCTCAGGTGGCTCGTGCGGGTCGCTTCGGCACCAAGGGTTTGGCCATCACATTTGTGTCAGACGAGACGGACGCAAAGATCCTGAACGACGTGCAGGACCGATTCGAGGTCAACGTGGCTGAGTTACCAGAGGAGATTGACATTTCCACTTATAGTGAGTCTTTGGTCTCATCTTATTATACCTGTTAAGCGTTTTGAGCGTGAAGAAATAAACTCTGATAATCTGCTTCCAAATTTAATGTAACCTTATGAGTGTGATGAATTAATAATAGTGGTTCAACGGATCTCACGGTTCGGATCACATTACGGTTTTTGACCCACGGATCGGATCATTTTTCGGATCAGCAAGAAAAGAAAAATATTTCAATTTAACTTGCTTTCCATTTATTACTTAAAGCGAAGTACTTCTTTGATACCACAGCAAATACTACTAGATTAACTAAGAAAGTTTAAACATGATTAAAGAGACGAGAGAACAGCCAGTAAAAATAAGAACAAATACACAAATTACAAGCATATATAAATACAACAGAATATGTTACAAATAAAATAAGGTTGATTGTATTCAAATACAGAAATGTAGTAATTAGGGAAAATGTTGGCGGATGCTAATGTGGTCATTGAAGTGATGCTAGTTAATTGGATATTTTGAGGTTATTAGCATTGGCTCTATCTGTGGGTTTGTCAAATATATAAGCATTGCGAAGTTAATCTGGACCCCAAACTTAACTATTATCCCTGATATATTAGTTGATGTATCGTCATTCTCAGTTTCAAACATTGAGTTTGTTTCCCCATTGGTTTCTTGCCGAATGTTTTAAACCCACAGGGACTGGTTGAAAGAGTAGCGTTTGAGGTCTTGCGTGTTTGAAGTGACGTTTGTCTTTTTTCTGTGTGCAGTTGAACAGTCCAGATGAAGGTCTTGATGTTTCCAGAATCGCAGCTGTTGGATCACGGCGGGGTGCAGAACCTCTGTTTTTAAAGCCTCCTTTTTACCTCAAACCCACAGTTGTTTTTACTGCTTCTCTCAGAGGACCGGGCGAGTTGTCTGTTTTACGATTTTGTCCTAAAATCATGTTTTGTTTTGGGTTTTAATGAAATTAAATCTTTTTATATACTACACCTTGACTGACTGTGTTTGTCTTCTGAGAAATGTCACTGTATGAAAGTGGTTTCGTAATGGGTTTCCAGATGCTTTTAGTGTAATGGTTTACTATCTTTCTAGATATTTGTCTTGTTAAACTTGCAGGCCAGTGTCATAACCTCGGTTGTTTAAGGTTAACGCATTGTGAGACTTGTGTGGTTGCAAATGACTAAAATGTCAATTTTTAATAGGAAATTGACTTATTTCCAAAATAAGTCGTCTTTGTGGTTTTTAATTACATTTAAGTAAAATAAAATTGTTTTGATTTTACTTTTTAGATTGAAAAAAAAATTACATTTTATAAAAAAATAAATTAAAAAAAAGTTTGACAACTTGTGTGGCATTTCTGCAAATTTGTGGCATTATTGCAAAAGCGGACACTTCAAAATACCTTAAACGACAAAAACAAATTTAACCTTATTAAAAAAAAATTTAAAAACAGTATTTTTCTCAGTTTCAGTATATATTTACAAAATATATATCAAGTTGCGAGTAGCAGTTGGCCACTTCCAGAAAAATGAATGGATCTCTATGGGCCTCTGCTGGATATATATGGTCATTACACTTTTTTTTTTTTTTTAGTTTTTCTCTAACCAGCAGATGGCATAATTCTACACAACACCTAGATCAATAGCCAGAAACAACTTAAATCAAATTTAGATCACCTGAAGTGATTTTTTTTTCATAAATTTAATATTTAACATGCAAGCTAATGGTGTAGTTGAGGATTTTTGTGGTAAATGGGTACAAAAGTACTTCATATCTCCCAAAACACTGCTCTAATGTATAGATGAGAAGTAAACAAAAAATATATATTTGTATGATTAAAAATGTGTATATTTTTTACATTTACTCTTTCAATTTTAGTGTAAACCGGAAATGCAAACCATATGAGGGTTAAACTTAAAATGTTAACGGAGTTTGACTAGGCTGTTAAAATGGTTACAGCTGGAACTACACTGCAGTATAATAATAAAAAACAAAAACAAATGATCACACACCTGCAGTGAGTCGTTTTTACAAGCCAGTTTATTTAATGGATGGTGAGTGGTTGTCCTCTCTTAAGAGGTAATACAAGATCATTTTAGACCAGACCCGAATCCAAGTAAATATTTTCAACTGTCTCGAAGTGTCACATGTTGGCTGCTCATTGTCATTTCCTGATATAATCCACTCGAGACTTGTTTATAAGGTTGTACAAAAATGTTTTTAATAAAAGCATACAAATATCAGCTATGATGAAATCAGATTGGTTGCAATAATGCTTAGTCAAAGAAAGTCTTAAAATTTTTACCTGCCATACGATAAAACAGGTGAAGAAAATCCCACAGACGCACATTGGGGACCAGAAGATCTCCACTCTTTTCGTGCCAGACAGGAATAAAACGCCTAGGAGGTACTGGAGTACGTAATTTCCTGTGCTTACTTACCAAAGTACCATGCATGACGAAATTAAATTTAAAATTAAAAACTAACTAGGTAGTTGCGACCGTTTCCCGAACCCATAGTAAAGTTTGCGTAACACGAAACAACAGAACGCTGTTAATTTTCCATCAAGTTTGCATGCAGCATGTAATTGGCAGTTTATTCAGTCAACACCTTTCCACAACGTAATTTCTCCCCCCAAAAAATGCTTTTATAAAGAACATGGCATTTGAAATGTAAAATGTAGAAATTCCATTTTACTCAGTTGAGATTGGGAATTCAAACAATATGTAACTAAAAATAACATAATTATTCAGTGACAACATGGCTTCTCTCTTTCAAAATTTTGGGTTTTTTGTCTCAAAGCCTGTTCAAACTCTCATTCTTCAGGGCAGATGGTGCGACGTCACCTCCGTCAGTTCATGCACCAATGCCAGGCAGAAATAGAGACTGCTGCTTTATAAAACACAGACACCAGTGCCGTTTGCACGAGGCTCTGCCATCATGTGGTAGATTACAGACCAGCGTTTGAAAGAACCGTCCCACCCATTACTTTCAAATTACATGTTTACATCAGATGCTGGTGTTTTAAACATATTTTTATTGCAAACCAAAGGGTTACTGGGTTTCTTTCTGCCCCCAAAGAAGAGGATTGTAATTAGCCGGGAGCAGAGGAGCCGACGTTTTGACGCCAGGGAGCTGCGGCACTTGGCAAATATCCCTCAGTGAGTTGACGTCATGGGCTCACGAAACCATCAAACTCAGCATCGAGTCCACAAGCAGCTGAGTCAAACCCTGGGTAGCTTAAAACGACTTCCCGATGAGTTTCCCTCGTATTTGCCGGCTGTTCTTTGAACGTCAAGGCAAAGCAATCACTACAGAAGAAGTAAAGACCAGCCCTTGTGAAGCTGAGAGTCGGTCCCACCACATTTAAGCGTCTCATCAGTGTCCCGCTGAGGCAGTTTTTTTTTTTTCTTATTTAGATTGTGCAGGTGCCCCAGAATGCATCACTGTTCATGGTAAGGACCAGTCAATCAGAAAATCCATTGTATATATTCACAACCGGGATTCATCCCATCCTGGATCCTCGCGGTAAGCACATCTACTCTAAGGCTCTCGGTACAAGGGATTGGAAACCCAAAATTGCCCTTTTTCCACATGGATTTGCATTATAATAAGGCCTCGGCCTAGCGTCTACTCAAGAGTTACACTTCGAAACGCTACTCTATTGGTTGGGGAAAGACATGGGGACAAACATGGGGTCTTTGGACAAACAAGATGTTAATCAACAAACTTGTGCATGTCGCCATACAGCCAACGTTGGGGCGGGAGCGCCGCATCGTTCAGGTGGCCACATTCGTCGTTGCACTTGCAGGACTGCACAAACATGACGGCCCTCTCGAAGTGCTCTCCGTCGGGGCAGGCGAAGAGCACGGGGGCCGTCCGTGTGCGGCGGGGCGAACAGCATCGCCCGTCCAGACACGTCCCACAGTAGTTGGGCCGATAGAGGCGTGTGCTGCGGCAGCCAGCGTAGCGCAGACGCAGAGGCTCTGGAGACTTCTGCGTACGAGAGCACTTCCTCCCCTTCTGTTAAATAAAAATAAAAGGCAGTTTACACTCACATCTGCAATGGAAAAGAAGTGTGCAGTGATAACTTCAGTAGGCCAAGGGGCTGTTTACGCGACACCGTTTTCAACTAAAAATGGGAATCGTTTTATGCGTTTTGGCCATTCATTTTCATGAAAGCAGTGTTTTGGTGGCCAGAGAATGTGAACTTTTGAAAACGGGTTTCAAAGTGCAAGTTATTGAAAATGATACCCTTATCGAAAACAACAAAACCACAAATTTGCGAAAACGGTGATGTCATACACTTTATGTGTTCCATCAGTCATGTTTCTTTATAAAGTGACATCGCCAACTATTGTCCTGGCATGCATAATACAGCATTTTTAGTCATTTTCAGAAACACGTAAATGGGGATCATTTCAACAACATTGTCTACCATTTTTAGTACATTGTTGTTGTGTAAACACACCCTAAGACAGAGTCATAATGAAACATCACTTTAGCAGTGTGCACCACTGAAATTGACTTCTTGATTTTACTTTTCTTTTTTTTAGATTAAAAAAAAAGAAAAAAATTCTAAAATCATAAAAACTGGATAAATTAACTAGAGAAGCTACACTGCATTTTTCTTTAATATGAATGTATTTAGTCTTACTGCATTGACAGCTTTTTCCTCTTGGCGATTATGTGTTCTTGTTTTAATCATAAGCTCACTTAATTCTGATAATTTTCTGAGACAACAAGAATTCTTATGTCATTTTGAATTTCCAGTAAACATGTTTATTTTAGACATTTGTACTAGGAGTACAAGATAAGAATGGTGAGGAAGAACAGCACTATCTGCAGTGAAAATGTCTTAATTTAAATAAAATTTTACATTACATCATGCATGCTGACATGTTAACTGCTAAAGTATGCTGCTGCTGTTGTTCAAGCTACTTCCATATTCAGAATCATACATGATACCTAATAATATTCAACAATAAGCAAGGCTTTAAATAATGTTAAAAACAGACATTTTACTTGCACATTGGAAAACACTGCAAGAGCAACATTTCCATTGTGAAACTGGAAAGAGCCAAAGGCCAAATGATGATTGCATGGTTTAGATTTATGGATTTAATTTAATGAATGTTTTCATTGGTTAGTACCAGTTTGGTGCTGGTGCACCAACATAAACATGTAGTTTAGAAGCTGGTCTTTTTTGGTGAAGCAAGGAAGATTTCTCGTGCTATTTAAGTAGACATAAACTGGTCTTTTCAGCAGATCTTGTGGTGATTCTGCAGATAATCTTGCTATGTTTACCTTTATAGGCACAGCCACAGAACTACAGGGACGAATGTTGCAGAGTCTGGTTTCCTTCAGCAGCTTGCACTGCGCGTTCTCATTGGTGACCCGAGATGAAACGCCCATCCCGCAGCTGCGTGAACAAGGCGTCCAGCTTGTCGTCTGCGCAACACATTGCCGTCCGGCTTGCTTGCATGCTAGAAAGAGTGAGAGAGACGGGGTAAGTTAGTACACAGGCACCATTCAGCCAACAGGGAACACTGACGCACAGAGAAAGTGATTACGGCGAGCAGGGAAACAGCTGCCTGACAGAGGCACCGTGTGTGGGGCTGGTTCACAAGGATCTTGTGGAAAAGAAGCGGCGGGCTCCTAAACACAGGCACCCACACAGAAGCGCATGCAGGAGGAACCGCCACAGCTCACATTGGGACTGATTGTTAATTGAACCGAAACCCAAAGGCAGCCAAAGGGGGCATTCACACAGGACACATTCTTGCACTCTGCTGCACTATTTTTAATTGTTGGTTTATGTAAACATGCTAAACAGACGTCATTGATGATAGCAATCACAGCCTGAGCCAAGGTTATTATAGTTAACTTAAACTAAAACCATGAAAAACACACTTTTTTTTACTTAAAATAAAATCTAAAACATACTAAGCCTATTTAATTTTTAGGCTTTTTAAAAATCATTTTCATTTAGTTTAACTTGAAGTATTGCAATGAACTCCACGGTTGGCGCCATGTCAAGTTCTAAGAAATTAAGGCAAGACTCCACAGGTATATATGGGGAAAATGTCACTAATAGATACAATCACACTAATCACAGGCTACTGTTTCTGTTCAGTTATTTTACTTTAATGGCAATGAAAAGAACCTATGTATTGCCATTAAAGTGAAATTACCGAACCTACACATAGAAGCCTGATAAAAACGGTCATTTTAGAGGAAAATTTCAAACGGCACTTAGAGGCTTTTGCATCTGAACTCTTCAATTGTTTTGTACGTTTTCTGAAAATGTGTGTATAAATAAGCCAGCGAGGCAGTACTACTACTTAAATATGCATTCATTTCCAGAAGATAAATCTGAACATTGGATAACACCAGGTTCAAAATTCTTGTTTC
Organism: Sinocyclocheilus rhinocerous; assembly: GCF_001515625.1. Taxonomy (NCBI): domain Eukaryota; kingdom Metazoa; phylum Chordata; class Actinopteri; order Cypriniformes; family Cyprinidae; genus Sinocyclocheilus; species Sinocyclocheilus rhinocerous. The sequence continues at coordinate 77,903 of NW_015642061.1, read as the reverse complement.
ATTTTGTTGACAAATTAGAGGGGATTTTTGGTAACTCTTTTTTTTATCACTCCATAAATCAGAAAATACTTTCAGACAGAGAGAGAGAAAAAAAGGTTTCACTATGTTTATAGAATAAAATGAGTATTAAAGGGTTAGTTCACCCAAAAATGGAAATTAGCCCATAAATTACTCACCCTCAAGTCATCCTAGGTGTATATGACTTTCTTCTTTCAGACGAATCCAGTCGGAGTTATATTTAAAAGCTTGTCTTTGATCTTTCAAGCTGTTTCATGGCACTCAGCGGGTGTTGCATGCATCAGTCCAAAAGAAGTGAAATAAAAAGAGCCCATCCATAAAAAAAAGTGTCTCACACATATCCATATTCAAAACGTAATAATCACTTTAATCTAGCTTGCGCTCACTGTTGTAC
>NW_015642061.1:66822-77155 GCF_001515625.1 Sinocyclocheilus rhinocerous | reverse complement strand
TCGGAGTTATATAAAAAATTGTCTTTGATCTTTCAAGCTGTTTAATGCCACACAGCGGGTGTTGCATGCATCAGTCCAAAAGAAGTTAAATAACAAGCACCCATCCATAAAAAAAAAGTGTCTCACACGGCTCCGGGGGGTGAACATCGCTACAGGAGGCCTTTGTTCACCCCCCAGAGCCGTGTGAGACACTTTTTTTTCAACACCCGCTGAGTGGCATTAAACAGCTTGAAAGATCAAAATTTTCATTTTTGGGTGAACTAACCCTTTAATGATGTATGAACAAACCCCTCAGCAAAAACCTTCAGAATATAGAGAGGTTTTCTTTCCACTTGTCTGAAAGAAGACATTTTATGGAAGCAAAATAGCCCAAAATCTCAAAATTGACCAGTTAAAAAAAACACTGATTTTGCATGTGGTGTCTTGCCTTAAAAGAATGGCCTCTTAAATACGCATGCAGTTAGTCCACACTGTTTTATGCTGCTTTGGAGCTGGTTGGATGCTTTTGGCATGCAAGTTCTGGTGACACTTATTGACAATTCTATTCTAGTCCTAGTTACGAAACTTTGTGGGGACACACAGAACAGCGCCCTCACATGGCAAATGCTTTCGACTGCGCGGTTTGTCCCACTTTTTCTCCACCTCTATGAGTTCGTTGCTCAGGGATTCTTTGGGCTTGTAGGGGAACGGCTTTGGTCGGGGTTTCTTGTAGGTGTGCAGGTCAGGGAACAGATATGGAGGCGGCTGCGGCTGCGGCCGTCTGAACACTGGCGGTAGGACGGAGGACTCGCCGTGACAGTCCACGCTGAGGCAGCACTGGCCGGGGATTTTGACCAGTCGAGGTGAGGGACAGGATGGTGATGCCAGAGGAATATCAGTGGGGCAAAGGGGCACGCAGCCCACTGCCCCGTCGATACAGGTGCACTGGTGTTTGCAGCCCGCGTGAAAGTTTTCTCCATTCTGATACATGCGGCCGTTGTATTCGCAAGAGCGGCCTTCCAGTTTGGCTGAAAAGAAAAGACGGGAAGGGAACTGATTTTAAAATTAGATCAAAAATTTACATTTTAGATAAAGTTTTAGTAATTATAGAGTGTTTTTGTCAGTGTAAAAAAAAATTATATGTCCCGGTTAACAGCGAATGTTCTTAGAACTTTCTTCAAGGTTCTTCCAGTAACGTTAATAGAATATTCGTTCAAAAACATTAGCAGAAAAACATTATTTATACATCGTTTAAGGAATGTTTTTTTCAGAAACATTTTAGTTGGATATTCTGCTAACATTTAAAAAAAAAAATTATACTCCTTTCAGAATGTTCTTTGAACATTCAAAAGTAAAGTTTCCATAATGTTTCTTAAAACTAGTGCTGCCAATCGATAAAAAAATGTACTAATTAATCACACATTTTTTTCTGAAATTAATCATGATTAATCGCAGTTAATCCCACCTAACATGAAAGTTTTTAAATATACTTTCATATTGCAACAATTTCACATTCAGTCTCCGAATTAATGTACAAACAACATAAAGATGGTATATTTTTTATATTTATTTAATGGCATCTTTTTATGACTGAAGGCGAGTATCACTGATATACTACTGATGTCTCTAGGAAATTGTTCTTTTTTTCCTAATATTTAACAATTGACTATAGCCATTCAACATTACGTTATAATCGAGAGCTATCAATTTTAACATTTATTAGACTTTAAAAAACAACAACCTCTAATTTAAGTGAACTTAAAACAATCTTCACATAAAGCCATTATAATAAATGTCACATTTATCTGTGCTCTGCAGCAAGTAGGAAATATACAGAAATTGAATAAAGTTATCAAACACTAAATTCTAAATTAAATATAAATGATTCCTTAAAGCTACAAAAGTTATTGATTTACTCTTTTTTCTTTTGATCTTTGATTAATAGAAATCACAGCAGCTGGGTTATTAGGTTATTTGGCTGCTATTACTTTAAGACCTGCCGCTGCTGAATGTGATGTGGATCTGACACGCATGCTCATAGTTTAATTCGCGCTTTAATATGAAATTATACAGGCTACAGCATGTGCCGCCGTATTTGTGTGTGCATTTGAAGAGCACGCACTACGAGCACAGTATAACGGCTGACAGGACAGGGAGATTCATTTTTACTGACATATGTTCTGACAGCATCTCATCTGACTGCAGTTCACTGATTTTCTACTGAAGATCCTCATCAATTTTACCGTTTCCGCACTCATTTGACCCACGCCTGGCCCTGAGGTGGAGTGCGTGTCTTAATAGTCTTCTGTTTGATGTGGTCGTAAAGATGTTCTGCATCTAAATAAATGCAATTCTTGACAAGAAAAGAGACAGAAGCAGCAGTTGTGAGCGTGGCCAACCCTAGCCCTGCCCTGTATCAACCGTGTTAACTATTTTTAATGCAGTTAAATTGGAAAAATGAATCGCCTGCGTTAACGCACTAATTTTGACAGCAAAAGATTTAAAAAAAAAAAAAACTACATTTTGAATGTTCAGAGAACATTCAGAAATAACATTTTCATAACCTAACGATAACGTTAGCATATCGCTCTTGAAACACATATTTGTTAGCTAAGGTTAGCTAAGTATTTTGTGTTGTTTTCCAGTAAAAATATCTGAACATTAAATAAATTGGCATTAATTTTGACATCTTTTGAATAATTTGCATTGAATTATTATCCAAAAGATGACCTGCACAGAGTGACAGTAAGGGGTTAAACAGAGATTGACACTCTATCCTTTGCTTTTATGAGAGAGGCTCTATGTTTAGGGCAGTGTGGAATTTTGACTTGTTTACAATGTCGTTGAGCATCAGATAGTCTTTGGGTGTGTGAGATGCCCCCTAAAACCCCCCTTTAGTCCAACTGAAATAACTGCCTTAATATAGAAACTAGCCCAGTGCAAAAAATATCCTCTGTATGTGAGGAAATTAATGTGCATGTCTTTATAACTATAAACCCTGAAGCCCAGGGTGACCAAACAACATCAGTCCCCTGTGTAACCCAAGTTAGAATTACATTATTCAGCAGCTTGTCATTCAATTGACCTGCACAGAGTGACAGTAAGGGGTTAAACAGAGATTGACACTCTATCCTTTGCTTTTATGAGAGAGGCTCTATGTTTAGGGCAGTGTGGAATTTTGACTTGTTTACAATGTCGTTGAGCATCAGATAGTCTTTGGGTTTGTGAGATGCCCCCTAAAACCCCCCTTTAGTCCAACTCAAATAACTGCCTTAATATAGAAACTAGCCCAGTGCAAAAAATATCCTCTGTATGTGAGGAAATTAATGTGCATGTCTTTATAACTATAAACCCTGAAGCCCAGGGTGACCAAACAACATCAGTCCCCTGTGTAACCCAAGTTAGAATTACATTATTCAGCAGCTTGTCATTCAATTTATTATTTATGATAATTGTTGGAAGGTTTGGTAAATTTTCAATAAATATAATCATTTTTGAATATAAAATTAGAATAGAGTGTTTTCATTAGTTTTTTTGACAATATATCCTATTGAAACAGGACATTTGGGTGGGACATCAAAGGTTTTGTTAATTTTTGTAAATTTCTAGAAGCCTTTAGTTTGTCATAACCAAACAAAACTTACACATTTAAATTAATTTGCAATATAATATATCGTTATATACTGTGTTTATGTAATGAAATGAAATTATTATGATATAATGACACACATACCCCTACACATGTCACTTTTCGACGTAACCTACGTTCACTCTCACCCTCCCGGTTATCTGCTATGGTTTCATCTTTGCTTCCTTCCCCTGAACAGTTATCATCTCTTGATGTTAACCGTGCTACTGATACTTTCTGCTCCACTCTTACGTCTTGTTTAGACACTGTCTGCATTCTATCTACTTGTTTTTCTTTGTTTGTGTGTGTGTGTATATGTGTGTGTGTGTGTAATATATATATATATATATATACACCTTGCTACGTGTACTGCGTTAGGCTAACCGAGACTTGTCATTTGCACTTATATATTGTTGCTCTTTTGTTAGTTTTGACTGCTTTTATTGTCCTCATTTGTAAGTCGCTTTGGATAAAAGCGTCTGCTAAATGACTAAATAAATAAATAAAAATAATGAAATTATTTTTTGTTATCAAATTAAATCAATTTGCATCATCACTATCATATTCTGTGACAAACACGCTAATGCAAAATCATTATAAATTTATTGTGATACGTGCAAGTAAATATTTAAATTTATAAAAAAACATTTTAATTTTCTTTAGCATATTGTGATTTATAGGCTAACGAAATTTAATTGCAACTTAAAAAGTTGTACATTATTATAGATTTATATATATAGCATATATAAGATGTATTTAAATATTAAATTAATAAAATATAAAATTTTTACATATGTATTGGCATATATTGTAATATATGCAAATACATATACATACACACACTATTAATAACACACACACACACACTCACACTATTGCAAATTAATTTAAATCTATACAATTATTTTTAGAGACCCCAAAAATCAAAACTCGAGTTGTTTTGTTCACTCACCCCGGCAGATTCCATGGATACTGGCCACATCGTTGCCATAGTTACACTCCAGGCCCTTGTGATGGTCACAGGGTTTGCCTTCATGGCAGTCGTCGTTCAGCTGGGCGGCACAAACCTTACAGCAGCTGCAGCCATCGGGCACCGCACTGACGCCTGGCGGGCACACGGGCCGCTCCGCCGGACACTTACACACCTTAGGACACCTCGCTCGTACCTGTCAGATGTCAGAGAGACGGATACAGAGTTCAGTTTGAGCTTGGGGCAACTTAATGTTACCAGACAAAAACTTTTCATAAATAAAATGACCATTCTGAATATTTAAAGGGATACTTCACCCAAAAATAATTTGAAAAAAATCTGTCATCATTTACTCACACTCAAGTTGTTCCAAACCTGAGTTCATTTATTTACATTGAAACAAATTACATTATTTATTAATAATGGAAAGGTTCTCGCAATATTAATAGAATGTTCCTTCAATGTTATCTGGTCTTTAATAATGTTCTGAATCTATTAGCACAAAAACATTATACATTGTTCATGGAAAGTTTTTCAAAAACATTTTAATTGGATGTTCATCTAACATCTCACTACTTGATTCAGAACTTTTAGAGAACATTCAAAACTAATGCTCATAATGTTTGAAAATTATAAAATTGGAAAAAAAAAAAGGGTAATAAAAAATATAAACTTACATCAGGATTTGGTATGAAGCTACTCAAAAAATTTTACAAATACTTTACAAAATTATTCAAGTGGATATTTGCAATGGTTAATGAATCGTAAAAAAGTACTATCGCCATAGCAATTTTTTTAGGGTTTAATCGCATCCAAAATAAAAATTAGTTTTTATATAATATACAGTATGTGTGTGTTCTGTATATACAGTATGTATATATAAAAACACATATATGTACATATTTAAGAAATATTTACATATTATGTAAAGCAAACTTTTATTTTGGATGCAATTAATTGTGATTAATTGATATTTTTTACATTACTTATATTATTACTAAATTATTGTATACTTGTAGTATAAAACTACTAAACTAGTAGTTTACTGAGACTATACTTCAAAGTGTACTAAAAATGCTACTAAGTATTTAATTAGAAAACTATCAGTATACCTAGTTCACTTTTAGTATAGTTGCAGTACAAACTAAACATTTTGATGTAAACTAGTTGTGTACTCAAAGTTTACTACTGTTATACTTAAAAGTATACTTTTATATATTAGAAAGTGGGCCAATTTAGTCCCAAGGAGTATTGAAATAGTACACACAAACAAGTATACTAAGTACACTGATATTTGTATACTTACTACATAAAGTATACTTAAAAAATATACTTGAACTTTACTTAAGTATACTTACTAAAATAAACTTGAAGTATACTACTTTTTGGTAAGGGTAATGACAGAATTTTTATTTTGTGATGCACTATCCCTTTAAACCAGCTCAAACCAACAGCCATTCTTCAAAACATACCTAACCAGCCTATTTTTCAACAGGGAAGAAACATTGCATGAATGAGGTATGATGTTTTTGTGCTAATGGGATCACACACACACACATATATATATATATATATATATATATATATATAATAACTAAAGAAAGGAAGAGAGAAAAAGGTTAAATAAAAGTAAATGTAAAGCCAAATATGTTCAGATTTGAATGTACTTTCGATGTTTCTCAGGTCAGGTCATGTTTTCAGTCATTTCATCAGGAGTGGAAAAGCTGAGCATGACAAACACGCTGCACATGGAGGATGGATGGAGTGATGTGAAAAAAAAGGTGTGGGTGGAGGAGTGTGAGGACCAGATCAAACAGACTACCGTCAAAAACACGTCTGTGGAAAAATAGTGAGAGATGGAGGCCAGAGGTTGAACGTAAGAACCTGAGGAAAGACTGAGCAAAGGTACAAACACAGAGAGACAGAAGGAAAGACATTCAGACTTTTGAAAGTCATTAACTGGAAAGAAAGTTTCTGAAATGCTTCCAGACAGGTAGTTTAGTGTCAGTCATCACATAAACACAAATTCATTCAGCACCAAAATAATTTCTCTGTACAAAGTAATTATTACTTGCAAATACTTGAAATATATATTATGTAAATACATATTAATATCTATACAGTTGTATATTCAGCAATTAAAGTGCACATCGGTACATAAGTCTTATGTTTATTCTGTATAAATGTATTTATATTTATATTATAAATGTAATTATATTACATACATTGTTTTATTTTAATTCTGCTTAATTTTTCGAGATGTTCAATACTTTTTATTTAATTCAACTTTAAAGTTTTTTTTGTTAATTCTCAGTTCTACAGTGCCTTGCGAATGTATTCATACCCCTTCATTTTTTTCACATTTTGTTTTGTTGCTGCCTTATGTTAAACTGCTTTAAATTCGTTTTTTTCCGAAAGGCACACACGTCTTAATTAAAGGTCTAACAGCTGATAATGCATATCAGAGCAAAATCCAAGCCCTGAGATCAAAAGAACTGCCTGTAGAGCTCAGAAACATGTTTGAGTCAAGCCACACATCTGGGGAAGAGTTCAGATCAGAGCATGAGCTTGAACCCAATCAAATAATTCTGGAGAAACTTGAAAATGTGCATTTGCCCCCATCCAACCTGACAGAGCTTGAGAGGTGAAAAGGTGAGGTGAAGAATGGCAGATAATTGCCAAAAGATGATGATCAAAGCTGTCGCATCAAACAAAAAAGACTTGAGGCTGTAAAGGTGCTTCAGCAAAATATTTAGTTAAGGGTATGAATACTTATGCAATGTACTTATTTCAGTTTTTTATTTTTAATAAATTTACGAAGTTGTGACAATTCTGTTTTTGCTTTGTCAGTATGGTGTATGGAGTGTAGATTGATGTGGAAAAAAGGTAATTTAAAGAAGTTTATCATAAGGCAGCAACATAACAAAATGTAAAAAAAAAATGAAGGGGTATGAATACTTTCGCAAGGCACTGTATATATATATATTAATTAATTATTTAGAGATGTTTATTACTTAGAAAAACATCTATGTGCTGGAGCTTTAGTGTCTGAGGTGAAATACCAAGAGGTTTATCACACATCCAAATCACATCTCAAGATTCCTATGAAGCCAAATATTGTTGTTAATATGAAGAGGGCTCTCCTGACCGTAAGTAACCACTGAGGAGCCTTTATTTTGGAGGTTGTGTAACACACTGCTGGGCCATCTTGCTCCACTCCAGCAGAGACGAACCAAGATAAAGAGAGAGAGAGAGGAATTTTAGTCTCTGGGTTATTTTTAACCCAGAACAGGAACTGCTGTGTTGACTCCCCAAACACACACCTGACACCGCCGGAAACAGAGTTTCTGCAGAGACAGTCACATGATCTGTGAGGGTCTGATGATTATTATCACGACTCCATTCAGGGGTCATTGACAAATAAGAAGGTCCGAGATGTTTTTTGTTAAAAAAACAAACATCTGCCATGTTATTAGAGGTGCAATCTTTGTGTTCCTGGTGGTTTTATAATGTAAGAAAAAAATAACAGACAATTATTTAAAGACACAAAAGGTGCAAATACTCTTTTTTTTTTTTTTTGCAACTAGCCTACAAACAAATGTATTTTCCTCACATCTTGAATATATGTGCACATGTTAATTATTTTCACACTTAGCATTTTAGTCATTTTTAATCATGAAAATCATGTCATAGACCTATCCTAAAATACTCTGATATTTTTAGGTTTTTACGATCTTGATGAAGAAAAGGAAAACATCTTTTGAAATTCTCGTGTTAAAACACATCTGCCATGTTACAAGAGATTTAATCTTTATGTTCATTATGCTTTTATACAGTTTTAAATTAGACTCTTGCAATAATTTAACGGAACAAAACTGGTGAAAATACTTTTTTTTATTATACTTAAAGCGTAATTATTTTAATGCACGTGAACGTATTTTTATAATTTATTTTCTAGAGGAAAAGTAGTGTGTGTGCGCGCGCGCATTAGAAAAAGGTGGCATGATGCTAGCATGATATAGGAAACTAATAAAGTTGGTACATATCGCCACTGGTCAAAAGTCATAGTGACCAGAATCACCGCTGTTTTGCACTTTTTTTTTATCCGCCACACCCTCAGTAGTGACCGATCACTCACTCCCTCATTGCATAGATTTACCGCGTCACACACACACTTCAGCAGATGGTGTCACAGAGAGCCGCCTTGTTCTGCCTCTTTCCACCGGTAGCCCGCAAAAATCCCAGAAATCCCTGTTATTTCCGCACCTGTGTTTGTTTGGCAGCCGTAAACACATGAAACGCCTCAGAACTGAAGCCGTGTGTTCGGCGCACAGACCTCGCCTCTGTTCACACTCTCACCGCGCAACAGCGCCATCTATGGAAGAAAAATAATGACACATGTATTTGAAAAACTGCATATTGAACTGCACTAATTGGGACAAACATGCATTGCATTAACAGTGCTTGCATTTTATTGCATTGTATTATCAGGGCTTGCATATTTAGGAGCTAAAATTCAACATGGTTGTATATTTAAGATGTGAATATTTCAATTCAAATAATTTCACACACCTTTTCATTAATTAACTAATATTCACCTTCCAGCCTTCACTTTAATATTCAGTCTGTTTAAAAATACAGCCTATGATATTTGACAGGCAATTTTCTGTTTGTTTTATTTTGCTTTACAAATTCATTTCCACAAGTTCAGCGACAGAATATTCAGCACTGAACATCTGGGAAGTACAGGAATAGCAGTAGAATACTGATAGGCTACCTGATCTCCATCTGCTGATAGTTGCTCACCGGCATATGGTGCAAGTTGGTGTTGATGAAGACCACCAGGTAGAGCAAGTCATTCATTCAAAAAAGCTGATCTGGAGCTAGAGGTAAGTATGATTATCAGAGTCGGTGGATAGGCTGTGTCTGGCTGTCTTGTGGCCTGTAGGATAGATACAGCATACAGCATTCGTGGCCTAATGGTTAGAGAGTCAGACTTGTAACCCAAAGCTTGAGGGTTTGAGTCTTGGTACCAGCAGGGATTGTAGGTAGGAGGAGTGAATGGCCAACGCCTCGCACCTTCAATGAACCCTGACTGAGACCCTTAAGCAAAGCACCAAACCCTCCCTAAATGGCTGTCAGTGCAAGTTTCTTTCAGTTAAAACAGGCCAGACATTCATTTTAGTCTGGGACTAGGTTAAAGCCTTGTCTGTAAAACCAGGGGTATATCTATTAAATTATTTTAAACTTATTGTATGCATATGCATATGCATATTCATATTTCTTATTTGTTTTTTATATAGGCTATTGCTGCTGGACCTGGGTATCATATATTTCAACATGTAGCCTACAGAAGGACAATAAAATACATGGAACCTATTTAATAATAGATGTTGTGTAATATTGTTTATTGTCTAAAAACATTGATGTTTTCTTTCTATGATTTTCTAGTTTTACCTGAAATTAGACTTGAATAATGCCATGTTATGTCAATATAACACAATTAATTGAATAAAGTACATGAAAATAATAATAAAATGCATTCGTGTCAAATAATCTCTGTTAATTATCTGTTTATGCTCTGTTCTCTGTTCAGTTCCGGTTTCTTTTAAAGGGGTCATATGATGCGATTTCAATTTTTCCTTTCTCTTTGGAGTGTTACAAGCTCTTGGTGCATAAAGAAGATCTGTAAAGTTGCAAAGACTAAAGTCTCAAATCCAAAGAGATATTCTTTATAAAAGTTAAGAGTCAACCAC
>NW_015642061.1:64076-64605 GCF_001515625.1 Sinocyclocheilus rhinocerous | reverse complement strand
CGTTGTATTTCTATGATTTTCTAGTTTTACCTGAAATTAGACTTGAATAATGCCATGTTATGTCAATATAACACAATTAATTGAATAAAGTACATGAAAATAATAATAAAATGCATTCGTGTCAAATAATCTCTGTTTGGCACTAATGCAGTAACTCTCTTCGAAGAGAGTTGCTGCAATAGTGCCAAACAGAGATTATCTGTTTATGCTCTGTTCTCTGTTCAGTTCCGGTTTCTTTTAAAGGGGTCATATGATGCGATTTCAATTTTTCCTTTCTCTTTGGAGTGTTACAAGCTCTTGGTGCATAAAGAAGATCTGTAAAGTTGCAAAGACTAAAGTCTCAAATCCAAAGAGATATTCTTTATAAAAGTTAAGAGTCAACCACGCCTACCTAAAACGGCTCGTTCTAACACACCCCCACATACCTACGTCACTATGTGGGAAGATTTGCATAACACCGCCCAAATGTTCACGCAAAGAAAGAAGGCGTAACGTTTATTCTCGATGTAGTATTGTTGTTGCCGCCGCC